>NC_058134.1:134568669-134661084 GCF_016433145.1 Gracilinanus agilis | reverse complement strand
AGGGGCATAAAGTATGTAAACAGGTTAAAAACGAATATTAATAAATGCCTAATTAAAAAAAAGAAATGCACATGAGACAGACAGACATAAGTAGAGTGAAAATGAAAGGATACAAAATCTATTGGGCTTCAAATGAGAAAAAGAAGGCAGAGGTTGCTATCATGATCTCTGACAGAGCCAAAGTAAAAATAGATATGATGAAAAGAGATAGGGATGGTAATTACATCCTAATAAAAGGCAGTATAAACAATGAAGAAATATCAGTATTTGATATGTATGCCCCAAAAGGTAAAGCTTCCAAATTTCTAAAGGAGAAGCTAGTGGAGCTCAAGGATGAATTTGATAGCAAAACCATACTAGTGGGGGACCTCAACCTTCCCCTATCAGATCTAGATAAATCAAACCAAAAAATAAATAAGAGATAAGAGAGATGAATGAAACCCTAGAAAATTAGAGTTAATAGATATATGGAGAAAAATAAATAGGGACAAAAAGGAAAACACCTTCTTTTCAGCAGCACATGGAATATTCACAAACATAAACCATGTAATTGGGCATAGAAAGATGGCAAACAAATGCAAAAAACAGAAATAATAAATGTAACCTTCTCAGATCATAATGCAATAAAATAGTTATTAGTAAGAATACATGGAGAGGCAAACCAAAACTAATTCGAAATTAAATAATATGATTCTCCAAAATAATTTAGTGAAAGAACAAATCATAGAAATAATAATTTCATTGAAGACAATGCCAATGATGAGACATCTTACACAAAGCTATGCGATGCAGCCAAAGCAGTTCTAAGGGGAAAAGTTATATCACTGAGTGCATATATTAACAAATTGGGGAGGGCAGAGGTTAATGAATTGGGCATGCAACTTAAAAAACTAGAAACCCTACACCAAGACCAATTCAGAATGGGCGAAATATTTGAATATAAAAAATGAAACTATAAGTAAATTAAATGAACACAGAATAGTATATTTGTCAGATCTCTGGGAAAGGAAAGACTTAAAAATTAAGCAAGAGATAGAAAAAATTACAGGGCTTCTGGGTTAAGATGGTGGCAGAGTAAGAAGCAGCTCTTAACCTCTCCTGACCAAAACACACAAGACTCCTCAAGGGGACATAAAAACAAGTCCAGATGAACGGAGGAACCCCACAACAGGGTGCAGCATGGAAGGTACGTGGAATTGGGACATTTCCATGCTATAAAGGGGTGAAACAGCTTTCACTAAATCACAGGCTGAGCAACCACCTCACCCCCACCCCTTCCACACACACCACCTATAATGCCGAAGCCAGCTAAAAAGAAATAAAGCAAGTTTAGGGCACCCATTGAGTCACTGGCAGCTCCAGGGTCTGTTCCTGAGAGCAGCAAGATTTGGGACCCCAAAAAGCTAAAGAACTCACAGGAACTTTGAGAGCAGGCTCAGATCTTAGGCGAGGGTGGAGGTGTGGGTGGAGGCAGACACAACCAGGAGCTAAAGCTCTGAAACCCTGAGTGGGGAACCAGTGTAGACAGGTATACGACTGTGAAAGCAGCACCCTGAGACTTGTAAAGGAACCTCTGGCAGAGGATCAACAAGGGGGTCCACCAGGGGACTTGACATTGGAGAAAACCAGACCTCAGACCTCAGGAGGCAAAAGACCGAGGACAGACCCTGAGCACGAGGATAAACCTGAGAAGCTGCTGGGCTAATGATGGCTACTCACACTCAGGAAGTTCAGAAGAGAAAGATTAACAACAAGAAAAAAAAGTCTTTAACACTCAACAACTTTTACACAGAGAAAATCCAGACAACCGAGCAAACAGAGGAGGAGAACAAACAAGCATCCGGACCCACCTCATATAAGGAAAACGGGTCACAAGCTATGGAAGAGTTCAAAACTGAGATTTGGAGGAAAATGGAAGAGATCTGGCAAGAAAATAACAGTTTAAAAGGTAGAATCTTGCAATTGGAAAGTGAGGCTCAGAAACCAAATGAATAGATAAGCAAATTGAACACCAGAAATGACCAGAGCGAAAAGGAAAATCAGACGATTATAGCTGAAAACCAAAAGATTATAGCCAAAAAGCAAAAGATCATAGCCGAAAACCAATCCCTAAAGGCTAGAATTGAGCAATTAGAAACTAATGATCTCTCAAGACAATAAGAACAAATAAAACAAAGTCAAAAGACTGAAAAAAATAGAAGGAAACATGATATATCTCAATGAGAGAGTGACAGACCAAGAAAACCGTTCTAGAAGAGACAATTTGAGAATAATTGGTCTTCCAGAAAAACCAGAAATTAATAGAAACCTGGACTCTATACTAAAAGAAATTATTCAGCAAAATTGCCCTGAAGTCTTACAACAAGAGGGCAATATAGACGTTGAAAGGATCCATAGAACACCCGCAACATTCGATCCAGATAAGAAAACGCCCAGGAATATAATTGCCAAATTCAAGAGCTTTTAAGAAAAAGAAAAAATCTTACAAGAAGCCAGAAAGAGACAATTCAAATATCAAGGAACACCAATCAGGATCACACAGGATCTGGCAGCCTCCACGCTAAAAGACTGTCAGGCTTGGAATACGATATTCAGAAAGGCAAGAGAGCTGGGCCTGCAACCATGGATCAACTACCCATCAAAATTCACTATATATTTCCAGGGGAAAGTATGGGCATTCAACAAAATTGAAGCATTCCAAGTATTTGCACAGAAAAGACCAGGGCTAAATGGAAAGTTTGATATCCAACCACAAAAATTGAGAGAAACATGAAAAGGTAAATAAGAAACAGAAGGGAAAGAAAGAAAAGTAGGAGCATGAATCATGTAACCATGTTAAAAATGAATATTAATAAATGTTTAAATTTTTTAAAAAAAGAAAATTTTAAGAAAAGAAAAACCCAAAACTTAGGCAAAGATCATCTGGAGAACTGGGGTGAGAGGAAAGTAGAGCCAGCAAAAAGGAAGAAAGAGCAAGCCAAGAGCAAGCCACTCACCACCCCACATCTGCTGTGCCATATTTGATGGGTAATCCCAAGCTCACATTCAGACCCTGAGATTCTCCCTAGGCTAATAGAGGTACAAGCCAACTAACACACATTGAAATTTCAATCTTGTGAATAAATCCAGAGTCCCAACCCAGGCAGTCTGGGTTGAAGTAGGCTGATCCATGTGGGCCCATAGTGAAGCCAGGATTTCCAGTCTGGGCTTGGGATAAGAATATAGTACACAGTTTGGGGTGGTTGTTAATACTAAGTTCTGATCTTTCTGCATAAAGCTCAAAGAGGAGCTACAGGACAAGGCAATTAAGGGTGTGCCTGATTGGACCAAATACACACTAAGACCAAAAACTTAAGCCTAAGCCTTGGGCTAGAATTTGATCAGCTCTTGACCTGATCAAGTTTAGAGTCAAAAATATATAACCAAGCCTGAGATAAGTCCCTAAGCCATCAGCATTTCAAGGGTCAATTGAAATGACATGGGGAGGGAGCTCCTAGAGCTCTCAACACTCAGATCAAGAAAATAAGCTTAAAATAACATCAAGCTAGGACAAAAGTTTAATAGGGTACCCAAGCTTCACAGAAAACAGAGCCTACTATAATTAAATTGGATAAAAGGAACAAACAACAAAAAAGCATATAACTGAAGAATTTTTATGGAGACAAAAAGCAAGGTACAGACACAGAAGGGGACAGTGAAAGCAATGAAAACACATGTAAAGTCCCAAATAAAAATATGGATTGGAACAAAATCTCTAAGAGCTAAAAAAAGACTTCAAAAACCAATTAAGAGCAGCAGAGGAAAAGTTGGGAAAAAATGAAAGTGATGCAAGAAAAAACAAAGTAATGCAAGGAGAAATGAAAGTGATGCAAGAAGATATGGGCTGATTGAAAAATGAGAATCAAAAACTGACAGAGGAAAATTAGGTCTTCCAAATCAGAACTGACCATCTAGAAGCTAATTACTTCATGAGAAATAAAGAAACAATGAAGCAGAATCAAAGGAATGAAAAAACAGAGGAAAACATGAAATGTCTTATTGAAAACACAACTGGCCTAGAAAATAGATCTAGGAGAGACAATCTAAGAATTATTGAACTATCTAAAGCCATGAACAAGAAAGAAGTCTTGGACATCATATTACAAGAATTTATCAAAAGTAACTGCCCAGAGATCCTAGAACAAGAAAATAAAATTGAAATTGAAAGAATTCACAGATCACCTCCAGAAAGACATTCTCAAATTACAACTTTGAGGATTAAAATAGCTGAATTCAAGAGCCACCAACCTAAGGAGAAAATTCTTCAAGCATCAAGAGAGAAATAACATGGAGCTAAAATCAGGTTCACATAGGACCTAATAGCTTCTACATTAAAGAATAGAAAGGCATGGACTATGATATTCAGAAAGGCCAAAGATTTCGGTGTATAACCCAGAGTCACCTATCCAGCAAAACTTTGTATATTCTTTCAAGGGGGAAAATGGTTATTCAATAAGATAGAAGATTTCCAAGAATTCCTGAGGAGTAAGCCAGACCTACACAAAAAATCTGAAGGCCAAACACATGACACAAGAGAGGGCCAGAAAGGTAAATGAGAAAGAGAAAATTTAAGAGATTTGTTAAGGTAAAAATGTTAATATGTCTACATGGATAGGGGATTCATATAATTCTCAAAAATTGCTCTTAATAGCAGAGAAGATAGAAGTAGTTTACTCAAAAAGAGGGTGGAGAAGTAAGCTGATTATGATGTATGTGATGATATATAATGATATGATGTGTATGTAAATATGATAATATGAAATAATATGATATATGCATATGAATGATATGTAACAAAATCAATCAAGGACTGAAAGAGAAAGTTGCACTGAGAGAAAAGGGCAGGGAGAGATAGAATGGGGTAAATTATATATCGTAAAGAGACATGAAAAATCATCAATTGTGGAGGATAAGGGTGATGATGGGCAATGCTTAAATTTTACTCTCATCTTATCTGGTTCATAGACATAAAAAAGGTGAGTAGATTTTCCAAAATCTTGGATCTTTGTTTTTACTAAACATTAGGTTATAATTGTCATTTAGTACTGTATTCAGTGCCTAATCTATTCTGTTGATTCACATTGTATTTCATAGCCAGTACTACATTATTTTGACCACTGCTGTTTTATAACACAGTTTGAGACCTGGCAAAGGCTTCCTTTCTCTGTATTTTTATTAAGAGTAATGTAAATCTAAACAATTTTTTATACCATCTATCAGACTGTCAATATATGAAAAAAAAGGAAAATAATAAACTTTGAAGAGTATGAGGGAAATTTGAGACACACATCCTTGGTGGACTGGTCGACTGATATAACTCTTCTGAAGAGTAATTTGGAACTATGCCCAAAGGGCCATAAAATTATGAATATACTTTGACCCAGCAATACCACTATTATGCATTTATGCCCAAAAGGTTAAAGATACAAGAAAAGAGGGGAAGTTAGGTGGCTCAGTCAATTGAGAGCCAGGCATAAAGATGGGAGATCCTGGGTTCAAAACACTTCCTTTTTGTCTCATCCTGGTAAGTCACACATAACTCTAAGTGATTAGTCCTTAACACACTTCTGCCTTGGAACCAAAAGATGGAAGATAAAAAAGATACAGGAAAAGGACCTACTTGTACAAATAACATTTCTTCTGTATGATGGCAACGGATTGGAACCTGATGAGCTCTTTATCATGGAATGATAGGAATGGCTGAACAAATTGTAATACATGATTGTAAAAATTACTTTAGTGCCATAAGAAATGAAAACTAGATGATCACACACACACACACACACACACACACATTAAAAAAAACAACTATAAAGACTAATAAGAGTGATTCAAGTTTAAGAGAGAAGAATCAAAAGAACTTTGTACACAGTAACCACCAAAGTGTATGATGATCAACTGAGAATCATTTAACTGTTATCAACAATGCAAGGACCAAAGGCAACTCCAAAAGGTCTCCAGATGAAAAAAGCTATCCACTGCCATAAAAGGAACAGATGGAGTCTGAATGCAGATTGAAACAAACTATTTTTCACTTTATTTCCTTGATGAGATTTTTCTCCTTTACAAGATGACAAGTGTAGAAATATGTACTATATTTTAGCACACATATAATCCATATCATATTACCTACTGTTTCAGAGAGGGAGAAAGAAGGAAGGGGGTGAAGGGAGATAGCATGTATTGGACAATGTTAGAAGATGATTAGTAAAATACATATAATTGAGGAAATTCTATTAAAAAATGAATGTAAAAATTAAATCCTAATATGATCAATTTTCAAAATACATAAACAATTTGTATGCTGCCTCTGTAAAAATTTATTATCATCACATAAAATTTTCAACTAGGCTTCACCTCAAAGGAATTAAGCAGAATTAAAAGGCATGTTCATGACTTGAAAGAATGTTTTTTTAATACCAGTCTCTAAGGACATGAGAAGTGAAGTGTCCAAATATAAGGTTTATTTCTAGTATTCATAGGAGAGGGTCTGAGATAAGAGCAAGAAAAATAAGTTGATAGTGAAAGGATTGTCTTTTTAAGGGATACAAATATGACAAATAAGTCCTATTTCGATTGCAAAGGAGTGATATAAGAAAGTAGACCTATGCCACTTGAGAGCAGCATCTGTAAAATAAGGAAAGACAGTACATGCTTATGATTGATTGTTCAGAATACACCAGATAAATCAAGTAAGATGATGTCTGAAGAAAGGCTTTTTACTGACGAGATTATTATTTACTCTGGCAGTTTCAGTTTCAAAAAAAAACTATGCAGAGAAGAGGTTTCCTTAAAAAATAATGATTAATTCTTAGAATATTAGAAATTATTTAAATGTGTTTTTATGGGAATTCTTAAAAAATATGGTAAATATGGAATCATTGAATCTCAGAATTGGAAAGGACATTAGAAGTCATGAAATTAAAAAAAATCATACATGATTACAAGTTAAAATCTCTATCATTAAACAATAAAAAAAACAAAAAACAAAAAAACAAAAAACAACCTTTGCTCTCTGTTTTCTGGCTTTTGCCTCTACCATGAGTTTTTCTTCAGATTTCTAGGTACAATAGAATTGTCTTCCTTCTCAAGGAGTTCAATGTATGTCTCACAGTATTTCTCTCTATCTTAAATCCTGTTCAAATATTAGAGGACTTCAATATACATAAAAATTTGTATTATTTCCTAATTACCCTGTCTACTTAATTATCTGACTGACTCCTCCATTCTATCTCATGTTCACAGAGAAAGTCTTACTTAAGTTGCCATCATTCCCACATGTTCTACTTTACTTTTCACAAACTCCTCAGCTTAAATTACATTCACCCTTGACCACTTCTCCAACATACTCCCCCTATAACTATCCATACTTGCAGCTAAGTTCCCTGGGAAAACTATCTCTATTTACTCAATGATTATTAGGCAACATATATAGCCATCCTAAGTTCTTTTCACAGGGAATCATTCAAATATTATTATACAAAATGTATTTTTACCTTAATTTATCAATATTTGATCAATTGTATTTGTATTAGACCAACACTGATTCAGAATTCAATGCCAAAAACTAGTTTGATTTCCTCTTCCCTAATGTACTGCTAAATGTTTTACAATTTACCTCAGAGAGTGGTCTCTCTGGCATCTGAGAAACATTTTTCCCTTTTTTTACAGTCTTTTTACAGTCTTACATTTTACCCAAGAACAAATACTCATATTTTTTATAAAAATGTGTTCTTCTGATATTGCTGTATTCTTATAAATCTCAGAATATACAAGTCTAGGTGGATTCATTGTTGCAGTATGAACCAAAAGGAAGTGGAAACTTGAATGACAATCACATATAATATAGACAGAGTTTCAATTATAGGACTCAAAATATAGTGTGACTATCATTCGTACAATGAAAAGTTTACTCAATCAAATAACTTAAAAATGCATAATAGATAACCTTAATATTCCCAAGGATAACCAATTGGTATATTTGAAGTTTGCTCCATCATGTTGAGGGCAAAATCCATGAAAAGATCTGTCCAAGATTTGTGCAAGAATATGGAAAAGATCACACATTATAAAAGAACACAAATTATTTACATTGTACTCTAACAGAGGCAATGACTCCACTAGTACAATCAAAGATCTATTCAAGTATTGAAGTCAGATTGTCTTAGCTACCTCTTCATATTTTTAGCTGAGATAGACTTGTAACTTTTGAAACCCTTGATACCCCCCGCCACACACAAACACACACACACACACACACACACACACACACACACAGAGGAAGTATCAAGACATGTGCCTAGAAACAAATTATTATTCTTCTTAAAATGGACTAATTTTATAAGTATTGATAAAATTATCAGTGGATTGAGAGCTCAAAGATCTTTAAAACATTCTACAGCAATAACATTTTTATTGATTGTGTTTCAACTTAAGCTTGTTTTAAGATGGAAAATATCATTTTGAAAATGGTAAGCCAAATGATAGAAAATATCATAAATAGGTCTTCTTGTATATATCTCTAATCTCAAATACACTGAAAATTTGCTCTAACCACAGAAATAGCTATTAAAATAGTAGTGAATGAAAGCCTGAGGCTTGTGAGTGACCTAGTCCCACTCCAAGCTCCAAAAAGAGCCCAATCTAGACAAAAAAGGCAAAGTCATGACATGGTCTGTAAAAATAAACTAACAACAACAAAAAGAACCTGACCAAAAAATATCTCACCAATCTATTGAAGTGACAGGTAAAATCAAGCTACACACTCAGAAGACAATGATAGCAAAATAACTACAAGCAAAGTCTCATGGGGGGAAAATTATAAGTATTGTCTGTTGAAATGATGAAAGAATAATTTGTAGTGAAGACAAATTAGAAGCATTCCTAATAAGATAATGGATCAAGTTAGGCTATCTAACAACATGATTAATAGTCAATATTATATAATAAAAGATGACTATATAAATAAGAAAAAAATAAGAAATTGAAGATAAAGACACTGAGGAAATAGAAGTATTACTCATTGCAGATGAAATGATGATGTACTTAAAGAATCTTGGAAAATTAATTTGAAAGCCTAATCAAAAATTTTAACACCATTAGCAAAGTTGCAAAATCTAAAATAAAGAGACATAAATCACCAACATTTCTACATGTTATCAATAAAACCCAGCAAGATGACAAAGGAAGAGAATCTCTATTTAAAATAATTACAGATTATATAAAATATTTGGGAGTTAAACTGCCAAGACATTACATGGGATTATAAAACCCCCAATTATCAAACACTCTTTACACAAATAAAGCCTGATCTATATTAATTGCTCATAGTTAGGCTAAGGTAATTTAATAAAAATGAAAATTTTAACTAAATTAATTATTTATTAAGTGTCATACCACCAAACTCCCAAATATGTATTTGTAGTATATATAGAAAAAATAGTAACAAAATTCATATGGAGGACAAAGTTCAAGAATATTAAGGAAATAAATGAAAAAAAATATAAAGGAAACTAGCTTGGTAGTTTGAAATTTCACACTATTTGATAAAGTAGTAATCATCAAAATTTTCTGATCTTGTCTAAGACACAAAGTGGTAGATCAGTGGAATATATTAGTTACAGAATGCACATTAGCAAATGACTACAGTAATCTAGTGTTTGACAAACACTATAATAATAAACAGAGCAAGTACCCAAATGTTATGATAGAGGGGAGAGAGAGTCTATGAAGTGAGACTCTCTTCTAGCTCTCCCTCCCACTGAATATGCACTGCTGAGACTTCGAGGGGTTATCACCCCAAAACTGGGTGACCTAGATGGTCGTGCTGCCCCACAGGATTTGGGAGTGAGGCTTCCCTATAAGATGAGATATGGGAAACCCCAATCTGATTCTGAAAAAGGGTGGGGTTCACGCAAGCCTCCCCTGAGGTCAACCAACTTCACAGTGGGTAGTCTGGCTTCAAGATGGAGGCAGCCAGACCAAGCTGTGATTCCCCTCCCCCTTGTCTCTCAGGTATTCTAGAATGCTATCTGACTAATGAATGACTTTTATTATTTGCAAAAGGGGTGAAGGGCAGAGGGATTTTGGGGTGCCCTCTTCTCTATTTCTATGAGGTCTGTCACTCAGATGGGAACCTTTTGGGTTCCCACTCCCAAGCGTTTCTCCCTTTGTACCTTCTCCTTCTGTTTCTATTTCTATCCTTTTCTATAATTGCAAGTCAAACTGGAAAGGGATTCTCAGCAAGGTTGGATGATGGGAGAAAGAGACTTAGTAATCACTCCCAAAATAGAGTCCCAAAAACTTATCTCACTCGATGGTTGAAGTCTTGTTGGGTGAGAAGCGACAATGGAATGTCTTTGACCAGGAAATTGGGGTTTCCATGTCCAAAGAAAGATCCTCAGGAAACCCTCAGGACTGGATCTAAGCTGGAAAGTCCACCTCCTTCCTCTCCCAGTCCTCAGCCGGCAGATCTTCCTTCTCCTTCCTCTTCTGTCAGTAACTGTCACCAATGGTTTTCTTCTGGCTCTTTTTGTCCCATCCCCCATCCTTACAAGACAAAGATCCCAGGATAGTGTTCAGAAGAGGAAAATAAAAGCTATCATCTTTAGATATCATTATATCTAAATCCCTTGTGATTAGAAAAATGAAAAATAAAATAACTCTGAGATGTTACCTTACACTACCAGATTAGATAGATAAAATAACAGAAAAGGAAAATAAAAAAATGTTGGAGAGGATGTGGACATGTGACTCTAAAGTACTGTTGGTGGAACCATGAACTACTTCAAACATTTTGCAGAAAAATTTGGAACACTCAACTACCTTTCTTTCTTTGACTCCCCTCCCTTGATAAATTATGCAATGAAATAGAACTGAGGGCTAGATTGTATTGATGGCTGTTAGTCACTTTTTGTCACTTTTTGTATTTTTGAATGAGAATTTTTGAAATTTTTATTTTTTCTATATTACATGTAGATACAATTTTTAGTATTTGTTTTCTGACATTTTGTAATCTATGTTCTTTTCTTCTGTCACTAACTCTTGCTCTAAGAAAGAAGGCAGTATGATATAGATTGTACACCTATTGTCATATAATACAAATTTCCATGTTCCTTATGTGAAATGACACATTTTTTAGACTAATGAAAAATTATAGAGGAAGTAAAATGAAAAATGGTATGTTTCAATCTACATTTTAACTCTCTTCTATGATGGTGGATATCTTTTTTTCATCATGAATCACTTGAATTCTGTGCTGAGTTCTTATCTTGTTAATACTTAAGTCATTCACAGTTTATTATCATGTATTATTATGTATAGCATTCTCCTGGATCTACTCACTTCACTTTGTATCAATTAAAATAATTCTTTCCAAATTTTTGTGATGATTTTGTTCATAATTTCTCATGGCAAAATAATATCCCATTATAAGCTTATACTACAATTTGTTCAGCCATTCCCAAAATGATGGGAATTCTCTTCAGTTCTTTACCACCATAAAAAGAGCTGCTATAAATATTTTTATATAGATAGTTTTTTTTTTCACCAAATTTTAATCTCTTGGATATACACCTAGTAATGATATTACTGGATCAAAGCACAGTTTAATGGACCTCTGGACATGGTTCTAGATTCCTCCTCAGAATGGTTGTTGCAATTCACAGTTCCACCAATAGTGTATTAATGTTCCAATTTTTCACATCCCTTCCAATATTTATCATTTTCCATTTTCATCATGGTAGACATACAATATTTGTCTTACTATTATCTTTACCTCCTCTTCAAATAGGAAGATCTATTTTTCTCCTCAAATTTACGGAAGGGTGAAACACCAAATGGCCCAATTGGTGATGAAATATGATAACACTTTATTGGGATGTTTTTCACATATTAGGCAATAAGTATATGTTGAATATAATTAATAAAAAATGTTGTTTCAGTTAATATTGATTTTTTTCTGTTCATTATGATCTTTCTCCACTCTTCAGAAGTCTCACTAAACATTGGCAATATGTATCTATCTGGGTTTATTTATTTTATTTTTTGTTTCTCAATGTTAATAAAGCAAACATCAATAGGAATCATACAGATGTACTTAAGAGGCAAAGATTTCTACTAATAATAACTATATAAACACCTTGACACATATTTTGGCTATTATTGATTTTTTGTTTCATATTTCCTTTTATGATATGTGAGGATGTCTTAATCAATCTGATTTGTTTCTTCATATCTTTAGATATTTTCATATCTTAAAAATAGAATTCTTTTCAAGTTCTAAAAACAGACTGATTTTTGTTAGAACAAAAGTTTTTAATTCTGCATGCAAAGAAGTTCAGGATCTTTCCCTTAAATGTCATGATTTATTGCATGTAGCTACATATAAAGATTGCTACACTATTCTTCACTTAAAAGGAAATAAAAATGAGTTATATGAAAATCTTCACTTCATTATCTTTTATTGAAAATAAGGCAAGGCAGATCATTTGACGAGGTTATTTTCTGTACAATTCTTCTATATTATATATTGTATACAAAATAAAGAAAAAGAGATCAAGCTACCTAATATTTCCAATTATACAGCCATGAACATTCCTTCCAATATTATTTTCCAAAGAGAAGAAAAGAACCACCAATAATGAGCCATGTAATTAATTAAATTGATTTTGGGAGATAATTATTTATCTAAAATTAAAATGATTTTGGAAAAGAATGAAAATCGCAAACTGCAAATAATTTAACTATTGTTCTTCTCATGTCTTTAGCCTACTTATCAAATTTATGTATATTTACGATACATCTTCCAAGCCATATAACCTTAGACAATAAATTGAAATCTCAATTAAAGTATGGATGGAATAATAGTTCTATCGTTATGAGAAAATGGTTAATTATTCATGTAACTACATGGCTAAGGAAGGATAAAAGTTTAGTACAGAGAAAGTCATCGGACATTTTTGTACCATGTACCAAAGTCATGGGGTGAATTTAAATGAATATTCAAAGAGAATAGAGCAAGATCTCCTTGCTGACCTTGTCTTAATGTGTTAGGAGAAGTTATATATTTTATTAATTATGTATAAATGCATATATGATCATAAAACTTATCTGGAACAGTGTGTGCTCATGTGTGTGTGTGTGTGTGTGTGTGTATTTACTACTTTGGGGCAAAAATTCTTGTTCATATCTGAACTAAATTTTATTTAGAATATTATATTCTTCATATAATGTGGTTTAAAGCGAGCTTTAAAAGTCAGATGTTATTTCTATATATTTTCAATTGTGAATAATTAAAGGATGAATTTAAATAGTGAGGTTTTAAAATATTGGCTAAATAGATAAACATTTGAAAAAGCTTATTGAGCTGTATTTCTAAGAAATTATTATTTTTTTGTGAATTAATCACCTCCAAAATCTGCATTAAGTGTTTTAGTCATTAGGAATACATGCTACTTACAATTTCAATACATTAAAATTGTTAACTATCTCATATGAAAGTTTCAGTGACCCTTGTCAATTTTTAAATTAATTCTTCTTAATTTTTTTATTGTGAACAAAATATTTATCACCAAGCAAATCCTTAATTTGAGGTTTATTAGTTGGTTTTTGTTGAATGACCCTAGTACTACTATTTACAAATGATTTTTAAGGTGGATGAGACAACAATATTCAGGGGCTGGTCCAGACAACACTGAAACAAAATAGGTAGGGATGTGCTGTTACAAGTATAACAAGAAGGAAAAAAAAGTATTCATAATGAATTTTAATTTTAGTCTTCATTATTAACATTTTTCATCACTTTCTTAAAACTAGACAATGAACAACATAATAAAAACTCTGATTTATAGTATTTGTGTGTTTCATGAGGTAAATGTTCATAATGAAAATTTTGAAACAGAGAAACTCTTTTGACACCACATCAAAAAGATCCTACTCAGTGCCAGTTTCAGATATAAAAATTTTGCTAATTAAAAGGAAGTAGAAAAAGGGATCAAAGTCATTTCAGGAAAAATTCTGAGTGGTTTTTTTGTTTTGTGTGTGTGTGTGTGTGTGTGTGTGTGTGTGTGTATGTGTGTGTGTCTGCCTGTCTTAAGCACTTACTATGTGCCATTCTGGAGGATACAAATATAAGCAGAAAAAGAAAGATAACACTTTCCCGCAAGGAACTTACTAATAGGGGAAGACAAAAGTGAGCGGAAGAAAATAGGAGTTGGGAAGAAGGCACCTAAGCAGGAGCATCATGGAGTGCTATTAGTATCAGAAATACAGCATATCTATCTATCTATCTATCTATCTATCTATCTATCTATCTATCTATCTATCTATCTATCTATCTATCTATTTTTCTATCTATCTACTTACCTACCTACCTATTTATCTCTCTGTCTATCTCCCCACTATGTGCCAGGGAGCACGTTTTGCACTGGAAATGAAAATAAAAATCTGAAACAGTTCTTCTTGAGGAATTAACAATCTATTGGGAGAAACAACATATGAAAATTTAAGTATACTCTGTAAAATTAAAGTGTGTTCATGGATGTGTATGTATGTATATAAAATAATTTGAAGTAAATATGGAAACGGTACATTAACAGGAAAATGGTTTATTATAGCAAATGCAAATCTAACGAGGAGATGGGAATGATAATTATTTGTAATAATAAATAATAACAATAATATTGCATGAGGAGTGGTATTAAGAAGTATTGATGATTTTCTTCAAAGCATCTGGTGATGTAATCAAAACAGTACCTATAGGGTTTGTAGGATTTTAATGGAATTTGAAGGTCTTATACCAGATGAGATACTTTGAATTAGAGTCAGGAGACCTACTTTCTATTGTCTACTTTGCCATTACAGCAACAAATTATGACTTTGAATATTACTTTACCTCTCTGGCTTCAAGTACCCTTAACTACAAAATGAATTGGTAAGAAGTGGATGTCATATAATTTCTTTTCTGAACTTGGTATATAGAATAATAATATTCTATATTTCTGAAATTCTGTAGCATAGAGCTAGCCCATTATTAAGTATTATAAGAATATAAAGCAAATAATGAATGAAATATGACAGTTTGACAATAAAAATTATTCCTAGGACTTGTAATTGTTATCTTTGTTGAGAAAAAATGAAGAAATATAAAAAATATAATAGATCATTTCACTGAATTTTTCTTTGAAAGAGATGACCAATGATTCAAAATTAAACAGATCTGTGCTTGTATACACAGCAATTCTATGAAGTTTTAAGGTTCCTTTGGCCATAATAGAAAATTGCTACAACTTTTCAAGTATATTACTTTGCTCCCAGAAAATGTTAATTTGTAATTCCCTTAGTTCTCTCAAACACTTGAATTATTTAATATTTTCTCTCATGATAATTGATAAAAAAAAATGAACAAGGGATTCCAGCTTACCTCAGTAATTTAAAGAATTAGTTGATATGTAAACTTGATAATGGATTTTGCATATAAACAAAAGTTGTTCTTATTACAGTTGACTCTGAAATAAATTTTGGGATAATTGTTTTCAGTTTTAAAAATCTGAAATAATTTAAAATGCCCACAAATTTAATCATGGGCAAGTTTATTATTTATTCTTTTGTTTTGGGACATAACAAGAAAGTGGTTATTTAACAAAATTTAAATTGACAAAATTATTTCATGATCATTATAATTTAAATCTCTGTGATATGCTACATCATTATAATGCTAGCTAGAAAGGGATTGCTAATCAGTTTGATTTAGAGATTTAAAAATTATTTCTTAAAACTAGATTGAAATAATCTGCAGGCAAAGAGTTTACTCTTTATTCAATATATAGTGGAGAACAATTGAAGCATATAATATTAAGTAATTGAGCATCAGTGTAAAATATTCATCATATTCACATATTAATATTTTCATTAATTTATTAATTTGGGGGCACTTTTAATGCCCCGTGTCTGAAAAGATACTAAGAATACTAATCCTCGCTGGTATTAAAATGGAACTCTTAGTAAAAGAGAATAAGTAAGAAGAGTAGAATTGGATATTATTCCCATTACATGGGACAAAAAAATTGTCCTCTACCTAAAAGATATTTTTTAAAAGAGGCTATGATATGGTTCTTTGCATAACTTAAATGACATTTAATAAGTGTTTGGGATACACTTGCAAAAGGAAGAAAATCCCTCGTCTCAAGTGAGTGATATGATAATGGTAGAAAGAAAGAAAACTTATTGAGAAGTGGTAATTAGGGAAGAGAGAAATGATATTAGAAGTCATAGAGATGGAGAACAATAGAAGACACTCTTTCATAATGTTGGGCAATCCATATGTTTTAAAAAATGACGATCATTTCCACTTCCATTTTGTTTACAGCTGCTGTAGGCAGTAAGATGTTATAATAGATAAAGCATTGGGCCTGGATTGAAGAAGACCTTTAATTAAATCTATATTCAGAAACTTATTTTCTTAATTTTCTTAAGCAACTTAACCATTGTGTTTGGCTCAGTTTCCTCATGTGTAGAATGGATATAATAGCACCTATCTCCCATGATTTTTGTGAAGAAAAATTGGTATAATAAAGCAGTGATGGTGAACATTTTAATGGTGGAGGTCCAGGTCCCAATCCCCCAAACTATGCCCATCCCCCCACACCAAGTTCTAGGCATGCCCCATCCCTCATCTTACCCCACATAGCAGAGGGAGAAAGCATTCCCATTGGGTTAGATGAAGTAAGGAATGTCCTCAAGGAGTGTAGAGAGGGGGAGGGGAGTGGCCCATGCTCTCTGCCCCCCTCCAGCTCTGCCACCTGTGAGCTGCCCACCTGATCCCTTGTGAGCTCCCATTGGTCTTCTGGGCAGAGTGGTGGGTAAAGTGAAAAATGTTGTCAGGCACTGTGGAGAGGGAGAGTGGAGCAGCTCCATCCTAACCCTTTGCCTTTCTACCATCTTTGCCACCTGTGCCATAGATTCACTCTCATTGTGTTAAAGGATTAAAAACCTAAAATTGTTATATATAAATACTACTATTATTATATTACTATTACTACTACTACTAGTATTGATGTGGCTGCCTATGCACTTTAAATAAAAATAATTTTTCAACCCATGACTAAGCCAAGAATATAGAACTAAGTATTTGTGACAATAGGTGTGACATAAATGTAATGGTTCATTCAGATGGCTTATTCAGTTACTATCAAATCAGTAATAAGTTGTTCTTTATATATATGGGTCTTTTACTTTTCAGCTAATTTACTGTTGTTGCTTTTAAGTATACATTGTTGAATGTTATAGATAGCTGATATCCAGTTTTAGATTTTCTGTCTCTTAGTTGTGTGATGTTGGGCATGTCCTTTAACTAATTTAGGTCACATTTTCCTATCCTATAAGTTGAACTCAACTTTTCAACTATTAAATAGTTTAATTAGGTTATCTTGTGTTCATTTCCAGATTCAAGTTAGTCCAATTTGGAAATGAAGTGAGTATCTATTTCTCTTTGTCTAGAGATGAGAAGTGATTTACAAGTATAAAGAATCCTAACTAGATAACTCTTTTTTAAAATAATTGAGACTAAGCAAAGTCTACAATTACCCAGAAATACTCGGACATTGACTTTAACCCAAACTTCTCTCCTAAGTTTCTTAATAGATGTACTTTTGAAGTAGGTAGATAAAGTTATTATGAAACTATGCATGAAGACTACCTCTTGAGGCAAACCATTTCACTTCTGGACAAGTCTATGAGTAAATAGGGTTTTCCAGACATTACTAATAAATTAACATTTTTGGAACTTCTAACCATTTTCTCTATTCATACCTTCTGGGCCTACCATGAATAAGTATACAATTCTTTTATCTAGCTACCCTTAAAATATTTGAAGGTGACTACAGTATTCTTCGTAAGCATTTTCTTCTCCAGGTTTAATATCACTATGCCCTATTCTGAAGTTTTTAGGAAATGATAATGAAATTTCTGAGAAAAGACAGGAGAAAAGACAACTAGAGAGGAGAGAAAAGAATTGTAGAGAAGAGGATTAGAGATGAGGAGAGGAAATTCGGGGTACACGGGAAAAGATGTGAGCCAATGATAAAAAAAAAACATATTGAAAATTCAGGCAACACTCCCTTCCATCCAATTTCTCCTCAAGCTATGTCCCCACTGGCTATAAATGTCCTTTCCTGGGGATGAAAAACACAGTAAGGAGCTCTCTGCTGCTGCTTTAAAACTTTTTTATCCTCTTATTTAAGCAGCTGCACAGTGCAAACCAAGTGACAGATTGGAATGGTTTCCAAAATGCTTGAAAAGCACAGCAGAAATGCTGTAATGTGTTAGTCCAGTGTAGAAACACAGTCATAATTGCCTATGTGCTTATCTCTGGGTTCACATTAGAAAAATATAGACAGAAGCAGACATCCACAAAATTTGCTCATACGGTATGCAGTGAACAACTTATTATTCCTCTGTACAATATACAAAATAAGCTCATTAATTACATTTCAACAGAAAAATAAAGCAAGGAGAATCACCATTGTCAAAACAATCTTTCCAATTCCATTGCTAGGTTCACAGTAAATAGACTTTTATTTTGATCTGGCAATCAGAAACTTATTGTCCTTAGAAACTAAGGATGCCATGAATATTTATTTAGATCACTTTATTTTGTAGAGATTTCCAAGTTGCAATGTCCTCAGCTTTTAATAGCTTCAAAGCAGCTTCCTCTTAGCCTTTGTGCTTTTGAAATGGTTGCTAGGCTGTTTCCTACCAAATTGCTTTTGTTAATCCCCACTGTATCATTCGTTATAGAGCTGTGTTTAATCTGTTCTTTAATTGAGTAGACTGTGTGTGTCTCCTTAAAATGTCACTTCGTATATATAGTCATTCAGTTGCATTTCTTCTTTTTTTTCACTGACATCTCAAATTCTCTCTTCATTTTTATCTTCTTATAACATATATTGGCTTTAAAGAACAATATAAACTTTGTGTAGGGAAAAAGCAAAGGGAGACAAATTTGGCATTGTTAATTGGGCACATAGTACTTGAGGAAGTATAGTGACTAAGCAACTAAGTCAGTGTCAAAAGTGACATAGGAAAGGGAAAAAATGTCAACAGAAATGTTACTTCTATATAAGGCTTGTCCTGCAAATGTTCATGTACCATCATAATTGGCTAAGCCCATTTGTAGCTCTAGTGGACATTGATGCTTCACTTCACCAGTTGGAAGTCTATGAGGATAACTTCAGAAGAATAATCTTTGGCATTTTTTCCATCCCAAGACTAAAGAAATAAACAAAAAAATGATTGTTTCTTATGGTTCTTTCTGTAAACATATGATTATATTGTTAAAAAAAGATCAATCTATAGTAAGTAAACATTTTTGAGCATTTACTTTGAACCATGTACTATGCTAAACACTGGCGATACAAAGAAAGGAGGGGAAAAAAACAAAAAACAGTCCCTGCCCTAAAGTCTAATGGGGGAGAGAACACACAAACAATTATATATAAACAAGCTATCAACTTGATAAAATGAAGATAATCAATAAAGGGAAGGTTCTAGTATTAAGAGGGCTTGAGAAAGACTCCCTGTAGAAAGTGAGATTTTTGTAGAGACTTGAAGAAAGATAGGGAAGCCAGGAAACATAAATGAGTAAGGAGAACATCCATCACATGGAGAATAGCCAACCAAGAAATCTGGGAACAGGAGAAAGATTATCAGGGCTTTAAACACCAAATGCAAAATTTTACATTTGATTGTGGATGAGATACGGTAATAGTTTAATAAGTAAGGCCAATTACATTGTCAGATCTGAATTTTAGGAAGATTGCTTTGAAAGCTGAGTGGAGGATAGAGTAAAGTGAAGAGAGATTTATTAAAGTGAGACCAAAGCATAGGTTTTATATATATGTATATGTATATATTGTTAACATTTATATATATATGTATATATATATATATTGTTAACATTTTTGAGCATTTACTTTGAACCATGTACTATGCTAAACACTGGCGATACAATACATACATACACATCACTAGACTAGGATGTTATGAAGGCAAATTGATGATGGCCTCAAAGTCACCTTGATGAATTGGATATAGGGAATGAGAAAGAGTGGAGAGTTAAGGATAATACCTAGCTTGAGAATGTGGGTAAGTAGGCACTCTCAATAGCAGTTGGAGAGTTAGGAAGAAATAAGCATTTGGAAGGAAATAAAATTTTAATTTCAAATTTAAGATGTCCTCACAATATCTAGTTTGAAATGTCTATTAGGCATTTGGTACTATGAGACAGTAGGTCAGCAGAGAGGTTAACACTAAATTATTAGATTGGAGAATCATTAGCATAAATGTAATTGAATCTATGAAACTTATGAGATTATAAAAAGAAAAAGTACAGAGGCAAAAGAGAAGAGGGTTTGGATATACATCTATACCTTCTCACCTCTATAAATGGTTAAGATACACATATATGTGTGCATGTGCACATTTGAGACATATTTAGATACATGTATGACATATGTCATATCATATTCACATATACATATATTTGATGTATATTGTGAGATTCCAATTGCAGAGTGGAATTCCAGCTGCAAGAGAGGGGTTCAAGCTACAGCTCAGAATTCCAGAGGGCCCCCTGAGAACTCTGGGAGAGGGGGCAGTTAGGGCAGTTAAAGGAGTTGGGTCCTGGGTTTAGAGTAAGCAGGTCACTCTGTTTGCTGGATCCTGGGTCCTGGGTTGCTCTGGGGGCTTGAGGCTTGAATCTGAGCAAAGCCATTTTACTTCCTAGCTGCCAACCTGCTTTACCTTGATTTGACATTCGATCTACATCACAGTTTACCTCTGTTAGTTATTTAGATATAAAAGAAGAATATTTATAGGGTTAGAGAGTAGATCAGCTAATTCAAGTTACCTTTCCCCTTTGGAGGGAGGGGCTGCTTGGACATAAGAGGTTGAGGGCTTCCCTGACTTTATTAATCCTTATTTCTTCTTTCTTCCTTCCCATCCCCAAGTATCATTAAACCTTTAATCAATTGGGAGCAGTGCCTGGTTATATTTAGGGAGATACTCACAACTTCCTCAAGTTGAGTTCCTCTGATTTGGTAGCCCTGGTTTCTATCTTATCCTCAGAACCTGTAAGCTTCAAAGACATCAAGCTTTTCCTATTCTCTCCTATTCAATCCTGTGGGGAAATAATTTAGAGAAAGTTATCATCTTTAGGAGTTCAGCCTTCCCCAACTTACTGTCCTGGCCCTGTGTAAGAAGTCTGTCCACCATTATCATATAGTAACTGATTTTCCAATTGCCTAGTGGGAGGGGGAAAGTGTAGGAGCCCTCAGCAAGATTTAGCCTCTCCCTTAAGTCAAGCCTGTGTGTGTGTGTCCCTCCATAGACCAAAAGATTAATGAGACCTGATAGCTACAGACCCCTGGCTTCTTACAGCTTCCCAAACATAATAATATTTAATATCTATAAACCGCCATATTTAAAAAAACTAAGCATTCATTATTTTCAGGGCACCATGAATATCAATTACAAATATTTTTAGTCAATATGGTATAGTGGAGTCAAGAGAACTAAGTTTGACTACTCTTTAATTTTTTAAATGATAATGTTTACCAAGGGGGACAGAAGACAATGATATTGCCTTTTTAAGACTCAGCGTGAGGTAGCTCATTGCATAGAGAGCCAGGCCTGAAGATGAAAAGTCTTGGTTTCAAACCTGCCCTTAGATACTTCCTAGCTATATGACCCAGGGCAAGTCACTTACCCCTGACTGCCTAACCTTTATGCTTTTCTGTCTTGGAACTGATAGTTAGTATGGATTGAAAGGAGGTAAGGGTTGAAGAGAAAGATTCAGTTCTTTCTTCTTAACTTTTATGTCAATTGGTATTGTTCATGGGCAACAAGATTTCTGTCTCATTGTATTGGTTTTTGTTTTTCTCGTAAACAGTTCTTGATAGAATTTTTATGGGCACAAATTTTCCAACACAGATTAAACAAGCATTTTAAAGAGTTTTCTAATCCCAAATTTATGGGTTATTTGGGAATATTGTCTTCAAATTGGCATAAGACACTCCCAGTCAAAAGACGAAATCACTTTAGCTCGGGGATTTCCAGTTGGTTTTTTGCTCACCACTTTTAGGTAGAAATATGTGCTTGGAATCTCATTCATGTACTAAAAATAGATTATTCTGCCTTCAAAAGGTGAAAGCTTTCTGATAATTAAGCCTTTATAAATAGAAGCTGAGGGTCTAGAACAGGGGTTGGCAACGTATGGCTCTTGAGCCATATCTGGCTCTTTTGAGTGCTTTCTGTAGGAGCCATAAAGTCAATTTTTTTTCACACGCTATTACAGGAGTGAGCACTGTGAGCACTGTCCGGCTCTCACCAAATTACATTTTAAAAAATGTGGCGTTTATGGCTCTCACGGCCAAAAAGTTTGCCGACCCCTGGTTTAGAAGATGAACTTGAAATGTTGAAGCACAAAAACTTTAACAAAGATATCAGCAATCACAAGCCAAATGGAGAGACCCAAAAGATATGATGGATTCAAAAGACTACAGTAGAGATAACCATGATTATATTGACAGTAGATATGGCCAGTTCTGCAGACTGGAATTATAGGTTGACCTGGCATTCATGTGAACTGGTCACATATGTCTCCTATGTGTGTGATCTCCATATAGTCCTGCACAGTTTACCATAGTGCACATGTTTATATATGTTCAGTAATTACATGCATTACTTATTTTTTGCCTTCCTTTAATTTTCCATTTTCATATATATTCTTGGCACATGAATCCTCTCTAAAGGCAATGTAATAACCTATGTTATAGCTTACTTTGTGTATATGACATAATGTTATCATATTATTTTACTTGGCATATTATTTGATTAATTTTTTTGCTTGAACTAACTTTTTTCTGACTAGATTATGAACATAAATACACCAATTAGTGAATCATCTTCAATGGTTTTGGGTATGGACCCAAAGATTATGTTTCATCTGGAGTATCTTATCTTCTGGAGGTGGAGGGAAGGTATCTACATATGAGTTTAAAAAAGAAGTGTCACAACAATTTAGAAGACAGATATTTCACTTCTAGAATGGGGAACATTCATTCAAGTTTGATATGTAACACTTTCTGAACTAATATAGTCCAGACATTTTTATTGATCTTGAAAAAGGTATAAAAGACAGGATCAGGATAATGACATAGATTGTTTTGCTTCTCCTGGGATCTCCCACATTTTAAATATGAAATTTAGAGCATAATAAATGTAGATCCTTAAGGGGTATCAGAAACCCTTGAGTCCAAGCTTTTCATTATACAGATGAGAAAACTCAGCCTCAAACAGTTAAAGTAATAGTCAGGATCACCTAAGAACATCCCTCAAATTTTAGAGTATTGATTTACTGGTGGAAGATACCTGACTACCAAGGTCATCTTCTTTTTCAAAGTGCTATAATGCTGTTCACCTACAGATAATTTTCTCACATAGTAATTTGACACAGTTTTGTAATAATTGTATTATATGAATAAGTTCTGTTTTTGCGTGTCACTTGGATCTTTTAAAGATTAAATCCATTAAGTATTCAAAATATTATTTCATAAAATTAACTATATATCTAAACAACATTTTTTTGGCTTCTTAATCACTGAAATTAGTCACATAATTCTTATGAGTCTTCTCTTCATTTTATAATGAGATTGTCTGTAAATCCTTGTTTTCAGAATTAGTTCTACAATGCCAATGTAGTTCTAGGAGCAAAACTGACAAAACAAACAAACAAAAATACTTCCTAAAAAGATTATCTATTTGAAGAAATCTCTAATATCATTGGTTTAGCTTATTCCTTTACTGAAGCTGACTATAATTTCAACCAAAGAGAACCCTTATCTTCAGTGTTAGAATAAATAATAAGTATTGGTTCCAAGCTGGAAGAGCAGTAAGGCCAAGGCAATTGGGGTATATCATTAAGATAAGTTCAGGGTAGAAACATAAAAGGTAGAGGAGAAAAATTCAAAGGCTACTACAGATACCAGGGAATCGCTGCACCTCTGGCTTTCTTTCCCTGCTTCATAATTGTGTCCTAATTGTGAATCAGAAAGGCTTAAGTTCAAATATGATTTCAAATACTTATTGACCACAGAATCCTGGACAAACCATTTAATTTCTTTATGTCTCAGATTCTTCTAGAAATTATGAAATGAGAATAATAGTAGCATCTATTTTCCAGAGATGTTGTAAAGATCAAATTAAAAATTAAATTTTGAAGTTAAGTACATATTAGATACTTTAAAAGTTTTCTATTTCCCTTTTCATTTTCTTCCTTCAAGTCTCTTATACTACCTCTCCCCTGACTTAAGTGGGGACCTTCTTGAATCATTGTTTGCTGGAGAAATGGAAGCTGTTCATTCTGACCCTTTTGTCTTCACTTTTCTTTTTATCTCAAAATTATTGAATATCATTTCACTTTTTAAATTTTTCCTGAGGAAATATAAGGATTATAGTGAGCTGATCCTGAAAAGAGAAGTTAAAAGACAACAAAACTTTTATTTAGCCATAATGAAAGAACAAGGGGGATGAAAGACAGACTCTACCTTTGATTGGGCTGGATAGGATAAAGATATCTGACAATACGAAAAAGATATAGCTACTAAATTAATTTTCCCTTCTTTTTATATTTTTTCTCCTTCATTGAATACATTTTACACTGGACATAATGCAATAAAATTATCTAATAAGGATTACTCCAAAAAGCAAAGAAATTGTCAATACCTAACTGTTTTTGATGAATTCAATTCACATGAGCCAAATGAATGGCCATCAAGTATGAAAAGAACTAGTGAATCTGACAACTGAGTTTCTGCTAGCATAGTTTTTGAAAGAGAATAAAATGCAGGAAGAACTATCACAATATTGAAAAATGGCAATTTCCCCCACCAATTTCAACTGAAGGGAAAGAATAGCTTATAAACTATAGGCCAGTGAGTTTGACATCTATTTTCGAGGAAAATTCTAAAAGGTCTTATCAAGGAGATGATTGGTAAACACTTACAAAAGAAAACAGAGATTGCAAAAAAGCCAGTATATTTTCATTGTGAACAAACCATGACAGACCATGTCCATTTCCATTGTTAATAGGGTCACAAAATTGAAAGATGAAGGGAGTGCTAGAATCAAAATTTATTTAGATTTCAGCAAAGTTTTTGATCTGGTAATCCAAACTATTCTCATAGAGATGGAAAGACTTATATTAGAAAATAATACATTTGATAGATTAATAGACTTAGATACCCCCTTTGAGACTCTGGGTAAATTACTTAACCCCTGTTTTCTTCAGTTTCATCAACTGTAAAAAAGGTGATAATAATAGTAACTACCTCCCAGGCTAGTTTGAGGATCACATGAGATAATAAGTGTGAAGTGCTTAGTACAGAGCCTTATATATAGTAGGTGCTAGAAAAATGTTCACTATTATAAATTGCCTTTCATCTATCTCAAAGAAAAGAACACCATATATATACCAATAAAAAGAACAACAAAAAACAAAAAGTACTACTTAAAGTTAGATGACTGATTCTTACCTGATAATCTTGAGTGGGAAGCATGCCAGTAGTCTCAAGACAATGACATTAGATACAGTTGCCCCAATTTCCCTCAGAGATACCTCTAGAACAGTAAAGAGGAGGTAGCTCTTAGTTCCTAACTTAGAACCTGACTTGTCTGTCAGAAAAAAAAAATGAGGATGAAGACATCTCAGAGCTTACATGGGCTAAATTATATTTTTTAAAGCTACCCATTTAGTTGAGGTTTATATTACCACTCACCTAGACAACTACAATAGCTCTAACCTGGCATCCCTAGCTCAGGCCTACCATTTTCTCAAGTTCATTTTCCTCACAGTGGTCAAAGCAATATTCTTAATGCTCTCTGTCATTTTCCTCTCAATAAATTCCAGTGGCTCCCTACTAATTCTTAGATCAAATACAAATTCCTGCATTTGGTATTCAAAGCTGGTTACAACCAGTTTGAAGCTCCTTTTTTTGGTTTTTATTATGCTTTACTACCAAGCACTCACTCTACTGTCCAGCCAAACTGTACACCCTACCTTTTCCTCCACAACTCACTATATTTCCTGTCATTTGCATTTTTGTAGGTTACTTCTCATGCCTAAATTGTATTCTTTAATTGTTCTTTAAAGTTTCTAATTTCTTTCAAATCCTAGCTCAAGTGTTACCTTTTCTGAAATTGTTCTTGTTCATCCTAGCTGCTAGTGTCTTCCCTTAAAGATTAGCTGGCATTTACTTTGTAAATATGTTGTTTATTATTATTCATTTCATCTAGACTTTCCCCAGTTGAATTTAAACTCCTTGAGGGCAAGAAGAGTTATTCTTCTGACTTTGTATCCCCTACTCCTATCACAATGGCTGGCTTATAATGAGGGCTTAATAAGTATTTATGGATGGATCAATTTCTTACTCTCATCCAATTAGCAGAAAATGCTGTAAGTGGACAGAGTACCAAGATGTGTAATATCCTGTCCCTTCCAAAAATCTTTACAATGCATCTAGATGAATAAGACTTTTAATTGAAATCCTCCAAAGTATGCCATATCATGAAGTAGAAGATGCTTACAATATACGTTGCAATCTTCAAAGTGGAGTATTGCCATGAATCCAAACATATAGATCCTGTTTATTAAATATTTAGTGATGAGATATGGGAAAACAGAAACCTCTTTTAGCCCATAAGTTATGATAATATAGTCTTATAATGAGAGAACAATTTTAGAATCATTCAACATGTGTGTGAAAACACACACATGTGCAACCACAACTTTTTGAAAAGTAAAAATTGAAAACCTTCTGATTATTTTGGCTCACAATTTTTTAACCCATTTCTCTTTTAGTATTATTTAACTTCCACTAATCAGTCAGTTTTTTTGGACAGCATGTATACATGACCTTTAAGAAAAGCATAATGTCAAAATATTACATGAGTTAAATATACATGAAAAGGAAGCCATAATGTAAAAGTCCTTATTTTGGTATAATTCTGCCTGCAGAAGTTTTTTAATTGCCTAACTTCTTTGAAACTTCTAGGTCCAAATAGCTTAATGTAGAAACTAGTTTTAAAAGGTCAGTGGAAGAAGAGAAGCTTTTAAAAAATCATAATTCAAACATATTATATGTGCTCCACATAACTATGGAATAGACAATTCACTTCTGACCCTCTAAATGCATGTATGTCATACTTTTCTCTGTGTCTTTCCAGAAAATATATCTATTTGGTGAGCTAGTGATTACTAACATTCCATAACAATCCTAACATCATTATACATTCAAACCAAATAAAGGTAAGGAGAGCACAGAGGATAAAATGATATAGAAAGTGACTCTGATGCTATAAGAACAAAAAAAATCACATGTTAAACATAGAGAGTTATTTTTGGGAGGGTATTGGGAGCTTTTTAAAAAAAGGAGAAAAAAGAAGCTGTCTCTTCCAACAATGCCTTAGTGATATTTTTATGAAACATTGGAACTTTCCCTATTAAAAGCTAAGTGATGGCAGAAGCACAATTTAAAAAAATGCTTGTTTTGTTTTGTATATTATTGGTATGTCCTTGTTTTCTCTTCATCTCACTTTAGAGAATCAAGTAAATTCTTTATAACTGATGAATGAAAACTTTTATAGGATTCATATATTTTTATTATTGGATTTTTCCCTAAAATGTATTTCTTGCAACTTATACACTCATACATAAGACAATTTTTTTACATCAGCTATGTAAAGATGAGTGACTGGGTTCTTCAAGCCCATTTGACAGAGAAGCTCTGCTGTGTCCTAATAAGCAGGAAAAACTTATACTACAGCTTCGTGAGGGACTACAGAAGGACTCAACACCAGAGAACTTGTTGTTGTTGTTCAGTCATTTTCAGTTGTATCCAACTCTTTGTGACTCAGTTTTGGGTTTCTGTAACAAGCATACTGGATTGATTTGCCATTTCCTTCTCCAACTTATTTTACAAATGAGGAAACAGAGGTAAACAGGGTAAAGCAGTTTGCCTGGGGTTGTTACATAGCTAGTAAGGGTCTGAGTCCAGATTTGAAATCAGATCTTCCTGCCTCCAAGCCCCACTGTTCTATCTATTGTGGTGCCTAGCCTGCATAAACTATATAAACTTAAAAATGTTTATCAATGAAGAGGTGAGCATGAAGTGAGGAATTTTGCAAAATATGGGAAGTTATTAAAAACCTCTACTCTGGTGGAGAGAAAATATGATCTAAGTTAATGCAGATAGTACTAACTCTAGTAAAATCAGATTTTTTGATTGTTGAAATATAGAGTACTTAATAACTTGAATAGTCTTTATTGAAAGTTGAAGTTAAAATCTAAAAGGTTCAAATGGCTGAGAGTTATGTATGAACAATAGGCTTTTATTTTGAATAGATAAAATTTAGTACCAGAAGTGACCTTAAAACAACATCTGGTACAATCTCTTCATTTTACAAATGAGGAAACTGAAGCCTATGATTAAAAGGTCATTCTGTGTATAGAAAATAGGGGAATCATGATCCCATCACAAACTAACTTCTAAAGACAAGGTCTGTTAAAGTTATCACACAACATAGACTATATCTAACAACCCTGTTCCCCATCAAAACCAAACAAAATGTGGCATGGAATCACTGATTTAGAATTCATATGGGCCTTAGCACTCATCTTGAACAATGCCTTGATTTTAAAGATGTAGAAAATGAGGCCCAGAGAGCGGTGAAGTTATTTGACTAGGTCACATTGGTAGCAAAGGGGGAGAGCTAGGAGTTGTATCCCATCTTCTGACTGAACAAATACTTTCCAGTATACCATCTTGTCTTCCTCAAAAGAAAATATATATTTACATCTACGTGAGGGTATGTCTGTCTATGCCAGAATATTGGTAGGTTAAAATATTCATTATAGTTGGTTTCTAACACTTATTCAAGTGGCCCTGCAAACATGTTGATTAGTATTTGTGAATCACTTAATGGTTCATGTCTTTTGGTAGGAATTGCTTCATGCTGTTATGAATCAGGAAATTTTTATTCATTTCTACCACATATATCCATCTAGCCAACATATATTGGAGAACTGAGCCCACACCATTCATGAGTCAGTTCAAGAAACATTTTTTGCCTAAATGGCTCAAGAAAACTAGCTTCATTTCTATCTTTCATTTTCTGTATGTAAGTAAGAACCCCAATATATAATCTTGCTAAGGTTTTTCCTCAAGAGATTCCCAGTTGCCAGATTTCTAAAATTGCCTTTAAGGTATATCTGTCTAATCCATAGAGTCAGCTAGATATGAATAAAAAAATTCTGAAGTTAAATAGCTTCCCCATTGGAATGTAAATGTATTATTAAACTATAATAAACTTTTACCATAGCTTTATTGTGCTAAGATATGTTTTACTTGTTTTTTATTTCTTCTTTCAAGTCTTGACCAATAAGCCATCTTCAATTATTTCATGGTTAAAAATCTTTCTGAAGAGTAATGATACATACAATTCTTTATTCTGAAAAGTATCTATATTTTGGCACCATGATTACCTTATTGTAAAAAGAGCAATAGTTAATATCTAATAATTCTTACATGAGTGCCATTCATTTTTCAGTGAGCTGCCAAACCTAAAGAAATGCACAATTAATCAATCAATCATCCTTTATAATGAGTTCTTTTGCTTTGTACAAATATTTTCCTCTTTGCACTTTAATCCTAAGTATATTTTCAAAATAGTGATGCCAACATCATTATTAGATTTTGTTCATTGCTTTTGTTAAAAAAAAAAAAGGAAAAAAAAGAAAAGAAAAAGCCAGTAAGGAAATTCTTAAAACAGAAAAAAAATGTTTTTCAAAGAGCAAGATATCTCAAAACAAACCATTTTTAAAATAGAGTAAACATCTGCTTAGGTAGATATATAGGAAAATGATGAAATTAAGTGAACATGAGCAAATATGCTGCAATGCTATTAATAATTATGTGCCTAGTGGCTGAATATCAGTTACCTGTCCTTCATTAGGTCTCCAAATCTTTCTCAAAGATCTGTGGTGAATGGAAATGATACCCCTAAACATTCATAATTACAACACAACTCTTAAGTCTAATTCTTAAACTGTAGTAATTGATCCTACAGTGAGATTTATTCCGTAATCATGGGAGGCAATGACATTTACAACTTGAATAAATTAAAGTAAATGAAGAGGAAAATTGTATTCTGTGTAACATTTAGTTCATTATAGGCTTAAACAACTATGCCAATCCATGTTCATCAATAGAAGTTATGATGCTTGCAGACATAATTGAATAAAAATGTTATCACCAAGAAACAGTCCACGTTACACAAGCATAGAAATCGTTGCATTATAACTGATCTTCTTTTCTTAAGGGCTTCCTGGCAGTACTCAAGAATATGAAAAAGCTGCACCAGTATGACACACTGTATCCTTTGTCTTATGGTAGACAGAGTATATAAAATTGAGTTCTGTTGCTTCTGACTCAACAAAAACTTGTCCTAGCCATGTTATTTCTTCTTTATATATACATATCATACCATGCTTGTTTCTAATTGGTGTGTCTATTAAAAGTGTAAATCATTTACCTAAGAGATAAAAACTAAAGACCCCTGATAAAATTAACTGATACAAATGCACTGAGGCTTTAAAAATATCATAGTATCAGAGAGTGTACTGTGAAAGTATTAAAGAATATAGGATTGCTATATGACTAACATATATATAATATAAATATATAATCCTTTTGTGAAAGTAAGTGAAAAGTTATCTTTAAAAGACTCAGACAAAGGTCTAATTACTCAAATATACAAGGAGCTAAATCAATTATACAAAATATCAAGCCATCCCCCATCCCGATAAATGGGCAAGGGACATGAATAGGTGATTTTCAGGAAAAAAAATGAAAAATATCAAAAAGCACATGAGAAAGTGCTCTAAATCTCTAATAATTAGAGAAATGCAAATCAAAACAATTTGAGATATCACCTCACACCTAGCAGATTGGCTAAAATGACAGCAGGGGAATAGTAATGAATGTTGGAGGGAATGTGGCAAAACTGGACATTATTGTATTGCTGGTGGAGTTGTGAATTGATCCAACCATTCTGGTTGGCAATTTGGAACTATGCCCAAAGGGCTTTAAAAGACTACCTGCATTTTTATCCAGCCATAGCACTGGTAGGTTTATACCCCAAAGAGATAATAAGGAAAAAGATTTATACATAAATATTTATAGCTGTGCTCTTTGTGGTGGCAAGAAAACTGGAAAAAGGAGGGGATGCCCTTCAATTGGGGAATGGTTGAACAAATTGTGGTATCTTTTGGTGATTCTATTCTATTATTATTCTAATTATTCTAATATATTGCACTCAAAGTAACAAAGAACTAGAGGAATTCCATGTGAACTGGAATGATCTCCAGGAATTGATGCAGAATGAAAAGAGCAGAACCAGGACAACATTGTACACAGAGACTGATACACTGTGGTAACATCAAATGTAATGGACTTCTGTACTAGCAGAAATGCAAGAATCCAGAGCAAGGCTGAGGGACTTTTGAGAAAGAAAACTAGCCATGTTTAGAGGAGAAACATAGGGGAAAAACAACTGCTTGAACACATGGGCTGATGGGGATTTTATTGGGGATGAAGACACTAAATGATAACTCTAGTCCAACTATCAATAATATGGAATTAGGTCTTAATCAATGATGCATGTAAAATCCAGTGGAATTGTGCTTCAGCTAAGGGGGGTTAGGAGGGTTTGGGGAGAGGGAAAGAACATGAAACATGTAACTATGGAAAAATATTCAAAATAAAAATATAATTGAAAAAAATTCTAAAAATTTAAAAAAGTTATCTTTACATATATATATATACATACATATACGCATATATATTTAAGTGTTTAATAAGAATTTTATGTTTGATGAGTGGAATATCTCTGATTTACACAACTGGAATGAATAAGGCCCCTCAGGGGTTTTTTGGCCTAACTCATGCCCAGATATGATTTTTCTTTGCCATATCCTCCAAAATAGTCATCTAAACTGGTCTTGAAGGCCTCCAGTGAGAAGGCCTCCATTGAGGGGGTCCCCCCCCCAATCTTTCTAAATGGAGAGTTGTGATTTACTTCACTTTTTTTCTTTACATCACATTGTAATCTATCTCACTCCAATTCTCATTCATTGTTTCTAGCTTTGCCATCTGGGACCACATAGAACTGGTTTAATTCTTCTTCCATGAGATAGTTCATTCAAATATATGAAGATATATATCATGGTCATTATAAATTTCTACTCTCTGGGTTACATATGCCTAGGTTCTTGAACTGTTCCTCAGATGATATGTTCTCCAATAGTCTCCTCTTCTTGATCATCTTCTCCAGAACATGTTTGGAAGTTGTAGCTTCTGAAATTGTATACACTATTCTAATTATGGCCTGACTAGCATTGAGTATAACAGAAATATTAGCTCTTTAATTTTGGACACTATGCCTTTCAGTGTAACATAGGATGACATTAACTTTATTAGATACCATGTTGCATGCATTGCTTTTTTCAGTTTTATAAAATGTCCAAATCCTATTTTCATAATATTTTAATAGCTATGCTTCTCCTCATACTGCAATTATCAAACTGACATTTGGAATTCAAGGGTAGAATTTTTATCTTCATTAAATTTTATCTCGCTAATTCAATTCAGTAAGCTTTTAAGTTCCTACATTGTGCCAGAAACTGTGCTGGGCACTGGGATTATAGAATGATCAATCTTCACCCTCAAGAAACTTATAATTAACATTAGAAGGAACACTGTACATTGGCCTATAAAAGAACAGAGAGTTAACTTCCACATCCCTTTACATAGTAATCTAGTAAAACCAAGCAAACTGGCTAATTTGGGTAAAATTGAAAATGATGATATTATCATCCACCAACAAAAAGCACAAAAATTACAAAACATGTAGCACCAAATGGATTGTGAAAAGATCATTTGTCTACAACTTAAGAGCTAAAACAAGAAAGCAGAGCATTGTTTTGTTCAATCATAGCTGGGAACATGCTTTTCTGCAGAAGTGAATGAACATTTACCTGTATTCAATCCTACAAGGCCTCTTTTGTTCTCCAAGGAAGGCATAGATATATTGTATTCAATAATATTGGAAAGACTACTTGCATCAATGGTCATAATGCTTTCTTTTGTGGAAAGTAATTCATTGCAACCTTTGATTCTATTTCCTGACTGTGAAAAATGGTTTAATAATATCATACCTTATAACTCACAAGGTCAAGACAACAGTCAGATCAATTGGCATATTTAAACTATTTTCCAAATTATAAAGAATTATGTGAATGTCTCACAGTGTGTATGTATATGTTTATTTTAAATTTATTCTTGTTAAAAAACTGGTCAATTCTGATTTTTAGAACAAGATTTTCCTCTATCAGTTTTTGGTTCTCCTTTTTTAGTTGGTCCATTTCTTCTTGCATCACTTTCATTCCTCTTTACCACTTTTCCCCTGCCTCCCTTCTGTGTCAAATCCATATTTTTATTTTAGACTTTGCATGTGTTTCCTTTGCTTTTGCTATCCCCTCCTGTCTGTACCTTACTCTTTCTCTCCATAAAAATTCTTTAGAGTTTGGTTTTATTTTTGTTGTTGTTTACTCATTTTTCCTATCTAATTATAGGTAGGCTCTGTTTTCTGGAAAGTTGGAGTACCCTCTTAAGCTTCAGTCCTTTTTTGATGCTATTTTTAGCTTATTTTCTGGGATTTTACCAGTTTCTAATCTTGGAGGATGATGTAATGGTCTCAGAGTTGATAGCTCTGAGAGCCCCCTGCCCCAGCTGATTCAATTAACTCTTGAGATACTGATAGCTTAAAGACTTGCCTCAGGCTTGGGAGTAAGCTTTTGATCTCACTTTGAACTTCAGCAGTTCAGGGGCTGATCAAATTCTAGCCCCAGGCCTAGGCTCAATTTTCTAGTCTCACTATGTACTTGATCCAATCAGGCACATCCTTGATTGTCCTCTTCTGGAGCTACACCCATAGTTTTGGACAAAATTATCAGGTTCAAAAAAAGATCAGAATCAAATTTAATAATTTTTGTTGCCATGTGTAGATATTTTAATATTGTTTCATAAAGAAACATGTTATTGTCCCTTTGCAAAATGTGAATAAGAAATGCCTACTTAGAGAATAATATCAATGTGTAATGCTTATTCTGCAACTATGTGGCAGACACTGTGCTAAATATTGCTAATACAAAGAAAGATAAAGATAGTTCCTGCTTAAACAGAATTTATAGTCCAGTGCAGAAGTAAACACGCAAACTACTAGGAACAAATAAGCAAACTACATATGAGATGAATTTGAAATAAATGACAAAAGGAGGGCACTAGAATAAAGAGGGACTGGGAATGGAAAGACTTCCTATAAAAAGTTGGATTTTAGCTGATATTTTAATGAAACCAGGAGATCCAGGAGGCAGAGACAAGAGGGAGGAACATTCTAGGAATGAGGAGAAAGCCATAGAAAATGTCTGGAAACAAAATATAATATATTGTTTGAGAAACATCAAAGATGGTTAGAGAAAAGGACAAGCCTTTAAATGATTGTTGTGCTACAAATACAGTGCTAAGTGCTTTGCAAATGCTATTTAATTGGAAAACTATTTGATTTGAAGGAATCTAGTGTCAATAGCAGGGGGAAATAGCTATTTACTCTAGGCAAACTGTATTTTGGGGTCCACTTTGCTTTTCTATTGCAGGTGGTTAGAGCAATAGCTTTCAAGTGACTATGGATTTCATTGAAAAAGCTTTATAATATTCCAAAACAAAGGATAGTTGGTAAGATTATATCTGGGAATTTCAAGATATTAAGAATTTTGTCATCAATAGTAAGGTTATTTTGATTTTGAGCAGTTAATTTAATCAAGAAGACTCTTGAAGACCTTAGTGAATTGTTAAATAATGTGATCTCTTTCATCCTTTTGTGTTTGAATTTATTTATAGATTTGTACTCAGAAATATTTGAGCTCAAAAAGAGCATCTGGAATTTATATTCTACTTATATTTGATATATTACATTTGATATAATATATATATTCATAGGAAAAATGTCTTATTTTACAATGCTATCTTCTTTTTGTTTGCTACTTCTATAAATTGTTTTATGTTTATTCTCCACTGAGAGTCAACCCTACATAAGTATGATAGATGACTACTCATGAGATAAAGTTTGACAGGCATCAAGATTCTTCTACTCAAAAAAAAAAATTGCCCTTAAGTCTATTATAGTTTCTGAAACTCCTATAATTAATCATTCGAGTTAATGCCTTGATATCACTTATTAAAATGCAAATCTGTAATCTGCAAAAGTATGTTAAGCTAGTAATTAGCTTTATAATCAATTGATAACAAAGCTCAGTAAGTTATCAAGGTTTTGTTTTTTAATAAGAGAACAAAACCCTGAAAAAATGGAATAGCAGGATAAATGATCAGCATGGTAAACTCTAATGCAAACCTCAAGAAGATAAAGGATGCTCAAAGGACATTGATGAGAGCTCATTATTGGTCATCAATTTATTAATTTAAAAATAAATAATTTTGAAATTTCAAATCATAATCACAATCCCCCAAAATGAAAAATCATCTGAAAAACATTTTTTTAGGTTCTGCTGACCTCATGGGGAAATATGCTTTGTTATATGAAGATAAACAGTATCATCTCAATTCTCAGACAGATTTGAGATGTTTTTGGTTAGCTGATTAGTTCAGTTATTTGAAGATTAAAAGTATTCTTATTTTCTTGCATTGATCCCTCTTTCAAAATCTTTCTAAAATAGATTACAGATTTTCCTACTTTGGTGGAACAGAGGATAATATATATGATTTAAAATTTCTTTTATGATTCAAGACCCTTTAACCATGTTGACAAACCTATGGCACATGTGCCAGAGGGGATGCTTCCCTTCCTTCTCTCTTCTACATCTAAGGACATTTATCACATCACCACCCCTCTGCCCAGCAAACCAATGATAGCACTTTCTCCCTCCCCTATGGAGGTAAGTAGGAAACTAACATACAGAATGAGGGTTGTAGTTTGGGCACCTGGTCTCCCGAAGGTTTGCTATCAATGCCCTATAGTATTTCAAGGTCATATGTTCTTTATTCAGTTTCTTTATCTGATACTATACATAGAAATGTTAAATGTGTTTGGAGTAAACCTCCATTGACTTTGATACATTCAATATAATTTTTTTTATTTTAAATTCCTTTTAGGTCTATTTACATGAGTTTCTTTAAAAAAGAACTCATGACTGTATGATCTCCTGACCAGTATAAAAAGACAACATTCCTCCCAAACTTATTGAATGAAAGTTAGAATCATGTTCTCAAGTTGTTCCTGTTTATAATTAATTTAGCAATATTGTTGGGGGATGGAGAGGCTGAGAGAAAGAAAAAAGGGGAGCGAGGAAAGAAGCTGAATGACAGAGAAGATAAGAAGGGGGAAAGAGAGAGAGGAGAAGAGAGGGATGCTGAGAAAAAAAGGTTAGAAAGAGGAAGGGAGGAAAAGAAAAGGACAGAGATAAGTAGACAGAGACAGAGAAAGGCATCTCGACAGAGAAAAACAGCCACAGAGACAGAAAGGGACAGAAATAGGGTCTCTCTGATCATTCTATCAGAGAGAATATCAACATAAAAATGTAGTCTAAGTATTTCGATTCTTATATTTCAGCCCAAGATATTGTACATTAATTTTATTTTAATAAGAATGTCTGAAGCATTTAGATAGTATATCCTATCTTTAAGTCAATGAATAATAGACCTATTTCTATTCAGGTGTATGTAAGCATCTCTCTAGAATACAGTACTATGGAGGTTATTGGAGTATTCTTTGGTTCTTTGTCTCCTCTCTACTTCGGTTCTTTCTCCCCACCCCACTACCTGTGGTAACTATTATTATTATTTTTCCTTAGTGCCCTTATGAAAGTATTTATCTCTTATAGGAATAAAGAGCCAATCACTTATTTTCATTCATTTGAAGATGATTGGACCAATTGTGGTACTTGAAGAGCTTGATCTTTAAAAGGTCCTGCTTTGTCCCTTCTTGGCAGTCAAATAGAGGGGTCTTATACAAATTCATTTATAAATATGGTATTATTGTTGAAATAATCATATTTGACCCAATATGGTAAAGAAGTTGCACAGACCCACCTGATATTTACCAAATTACCCTCTAAAAAACTAATGTCTCAAAACAAATTCTGGAGCATCCAAAACCTCCCAGAAAATTTTTATTTGGTCTCAAGCCCAAATGGAATTCAAAAAGGATTTTGAAAAATCAAATAAGAGAGAGAGAAGAAAAGTTAGGAAAAGAAATGAGAGCGATCCAGGAAAAATATGAAAAAAGAATGAAAAGCATGAGGAATCATGAAAAATAATGAAGTGATTAATAACTTTAAAAATAGAATAGATCAATTGGTAAAAGTGGAACAAAAATCTAATGAAGATGGGCAGAGCGAAAAGCGTGGACTTGAAGCAGGGAAAGTATGAACTACTATGAGAATTCTCTCTAGCCAACCTGAAAAGAATCCTTCAAAATGAATACTGGAATGAAAGAACCAAGGAGACAGAGTGAAGCAACTTTAAAGCAGGAAACAACTTGAAAGTCAGGCAGAGGTGATCTGGTTAACTGGGTGAAAAGGGAGCATAGGTGTCAGGAAGCCATACAAAGAAGTACCAGTACAAGCCAGCAGCAATCCTTCCCCACCACACATCTGCTAGTGCTCCCGGTTCTGAATCTGGACCCAAACAAACACTGAGACCTTGAGACCCTACCTAAGCTCAGAGCACTTCAACTCCACACCTACCCTTTAAAGTTCCAAGTCCCTCAAGCCAGCAGTGAGGCCTCCAAATCAACCTATTGGAGGGCAGTTCTCAGTGTGCTTGGCTTGTGTAGGCCCAGACATAGGCAAGCTCTGAGCTCCTGTCCAAGACCAAAATGAGACCCGCAAGTCTTAACATAATGCAGGCAAGGTACCTAACTGGTGGGAACCCAAGGAGAGGTCCAGAGTTCTTGCCTAAGCCTCTATTGAGGTCCTGAATCCCAGTGCCAGGCAGTCCAGGAAGCAATCCTGATCTGTATAAGCCCAAAGGAAGATCCTGAGCCCCAGGGAAAGCAGTCCACAGTGCACCTTGTCAGTAGAAGCCCAGAACAAGGCATGGAGCCCTATTTCAAGCCTACAATGAGGACCTAAACATCCTCTCAAGGCTTTGCTTGAACTTTGTAACCACAGAGCTAGGCCCAAAGCACCTACCCAAGATCAAGGTGAAGTTAGGAGACCCAGGGCAATGAAGTTCACAGTGTGTCTGGCTTGGGCAACTCCTGAATGAGACCAAAAGCCCCATTCTCATGACTGAGGCTAGACTCTGAGCCCCAGCACAGGGTAGCTCATGGTAGTGTGAGCTCTGCAAGCTTCAGCAGTCCCAGGGGGTTATTGAACCAGAAATGGGAGATGGCTTTCAGAGCTTAGAGCCCACAAGCCATCATACCACCTTGGAAGAATTAAAACTTGCAGAAACCCAGAAATAGAGGTAACCTGAGAACAAAGCCTATCTTTAAGATAAAAGTGAAAGTCAAGAAAAGTTCTGGGGAAATAAACAAAGACAAAAAAAATTTAAACCTAGCCATAGACAATTTTTAGAGACGAAGAGCAAAGAACAGATGCATATTTAATGAAACAGAGGACTTTCAAACATTGCTGATGAAAATACCAGAGCTGAATGGAAATTTTACTCTCTTATACAATACTGAAGTAAAGTCTATAAAGGTAAATAGGAAAGAAATCAAGACATACATTAAGTTTAAATTGTGTACATATCTGCATGGAAGATAGTTCTTGTAACTCCAAAGAACTTTATCATTATAAGGCTAGGTAAAAGTACCGTACATAGACAGAAGGCAAGAGTTGCGAATTAAATATGATTGTATGATGTCTAAAATAAAATAAAATTAAGATATGAGAAAAAGGAATGCATTGGGAGAATGCAAAAGGGAAAAATAGAAGGGAGGGAATTATCCCAGAAAAAAGAGGCATGAAAGAGGTTTTCTATGGAGAGGAAGTGGGGGGAGATGGGGAAGGGAACACATGAACCTTTCTTTCATTAGAATTGGCTCCATGAAGGGAGAACATAAACAATCAGTTGGGTATAGAAACCTAATATATTCTACAGGAAAGAAGGAGGGGAAGGTGATAAGAAAAGGAGATGAGGCTAATGGGAAAAAGAGCAAATTGGGGGAGTAGTGGCAGTCAGAAACTAAACGGGGAAATAGGATGGAGAGTAATACACAATAATCATACTAGTGCAAATTTTTTTTATAAATCTATATAATAAAGGCCTCATTTCTCAAATACATTTAGAAATGAGTCAAATATACAAAAATATAAGTTATTCCCCAATTGATAAATGGTTAAAGGATAGTAACTGGCATTTCTCAGACAAAGTAATTGTGAAAGTTGAATTGTTAATTCAACTATTCTGTAGAGAATTTGGACCTATGCTAAATGAACTCTAAAAGATTATATGCCAGTGCTATCAAATCTATGGTGCACTGGCCAGAGGGAATACTTAGAGCCCTCTCTGTGGGTCACCCCAGCACAAAATTCACTAGAGTTCTTTACTAGAAAGCCAGAAGGGACAAGGAGTAAGACTTCTCCTCTTCCTCTCTCCACTTGTACCTGAGGACATTTCTCACATCACCCAACTGTCTAAAAGGTTCACCATTAATGATATATAGCCTTTAATCCAGCAATACCATTTTATGTTTGAATTCCAGAGGTAAAAAAAAGGGGGGGGGGAAGACCTATAAGTACAAAAATATTTAAAGCACCTCTTTTTGTGGGAACAAAGAAATAGAAAATTTAGAGATGCACATCAATTGGGAAATGGTTGAGTTAGTTATAGTACTTATGATTGTAATGAAACAATATTATATTATAAAAGAGGATGAACATGAGGAACTCTGAAACACTTGGTAAGATTTAACCTGTACTGAAACAGAGTGAAATAAGCAGAACTAGATGAATAATGTACAGTGTGACAAGAATTATATACAATGAACAACTGTGAATAAATTAGTTGTTCTCAGCAAAACGATGATCCAAAACAATCTCAAAAGACTCATGATAAAAAATTCCATTTTACTTCCAGAGAAAGAACTGATGGAATCTGAATCCAGACCATGTAACTGGGGAAAAGTAAAATAAATTTTAAAAGAATCAGCTTTATTTTGTGTCAGATGTCAAATATATTTTCCCTTTTCTCATTTTGTTTTTGCTTCACTTTGCTTTAATCTTCAATGCATTTTCAGTAACATTCTGAGATTTTCTAAGAAATTCATTCATATTTTTAGATTATAAGAACTCATCATTATATTCCTTCTAGCTATAGTTATCGTATCACATTCTAAGTATACCTTTATTTATAAATATTTTTGAATATTGGTACTCACAACCTTGCAAAAGCACATCTCTCATGTAAGGAAAACAGATTATATTAGTTTACATAAGCATAAAATTATGCAATATTAGCAAAAGTACATTTTGATAATTATTTCTCAAAAATAATTTCTTCCTTCTATTTTTTATTATTATAAACTTTAAAAATGTCATCTTCTCAGCAACTTTGGAAACCTTGCTTAAAGTAGTTTGACATATCTTGTTCTTTATTTTTTCTTTATTATTTTATACCAAGCATTTTCTTAATTATTTTATTTTATTATATTTTTTAGAAAAAATGTTTCCATGGTTACATGATTCATGTTTTTACTCTCTCCCATCCCAAACACACCCCCATAGCCAACACGCATTTCCACTGGTTTCTTCATGTGTCATTGATCAAGATCTATTTCCATATTATTGATAATTGTACTAAGGTGGTCATTTAGACTGCAGGAGTTCCCAAACTTTTTTGGCCTGCTGCTCCCTTTCCAGAAAAAATATTACTTAGCTCCCTGGAAATTATTTTTTAAAATTTTAATAGCAATTAATAGGAAAGATAAATGCACCTGTGTCCATCACTGCCCCCCTGTATTGCTGCAGCAACCATCAGGAGGTGGTGGCGCCCACTTTGGGAATCACTGGTAGCGTCTATATCCCAAATCATGTCCGCATCAACCCATGTTTTTCTTGGGTTGTTTTTCTTCTGTTTTTCCACTCCTGTAGTTCTTCCTCTGAATGTAGATAGCTTTCTTTTCCATAAATCCCTCAGAATTGTCCTGGGTCATTACAATGCTGCTAGTACAGAAGTCCATTAAATTCGATTTTACCACAGTGTATCAGTCTCTGTGTACAATGTTCTGGTTCTGCTCCTTTCACTCTGCATCAATTCCTGGAGGTCTTTCCAGTTCACATGGATGTCCTCCAGCTTATTATTACTTTCAGCACAATAGTATTCCATCATCAAAAGATACCACAATTTGTTCAGCCATTCCCCAATTGATGGGCATCCCCTCATTTTCCAGTTTTTTGCCATCACAAAGAGCGTAGCTATACTGGGAAAAAAATCTTTATAATAAAAAACTCTGAAAAATGTCTAATTACTCAAATATACAAGGAGCTAAATCAATTGTACAAAAAATCAAGCCATTCCCCAAAGATAAATGGACAAGGGACATGAATAGGCAATTTTCAGATAAAGAAATAAAAACTATCAATAAGTACATGAGAAAGTGTCCTAAATCTCTAATAATTAGAGAAATGCAAATCAAACCAACTCTGAGGTATCACCTCACACCTAGCAGATTGGCTAAAATGATAGAAGGGGAGAGTAATGAATGTTGGAGGGGATGTGGCAAAATTGGGACATTAATGCATTGCTGGTGGAGTTGGGATTGATCAGCCATTCTGGATGGCAATTTGGAATTATGCCCAAAGAGTGCTAAAAGATTGCCTGCCCTTTGATCCAGCCATACCATTGTTGGGTTTATATCCCAAAGAGATCATAGGGAAAAAGACAGGGACATATCTTATTCTTAATGAGCCCATTTTGCTAGAACTCATCTCCTTTGTTAAATTGGCATAAGACAAATGTGGTAATTTAGACAAGGATCATCTTCAACCTTATTGACCTATACATTCTATAATATACTTTCTTCCCCTATGATGGTGATGGAAAACCTCTGGCACACATTGCAAAAAGGGCATGAATAGTCCTCTCTGTGGGCAAGCCTACAGTTGCCTGCCAGATTTCATTACTAGAAAGCCAGAGGGACTCAGGGTAGAGCTGTTCTCTTCCCCCTCTTCATGAGCCCAAGGACATTTCTCACATCTCCTGCCCCTCAGCGCAGCAGCCCACTGAGAATGGCTGTAGTTGGCAAGGTGAGGGGGTAGGACTTGTCATTTGGTCTCTGTTGAGTAGGCAGGCACAACTCTTGATTTGGGGGGTGTGGGATGGGGGTAGGACCAAGCACAACATTTCTTAAAGGTTCCCCTTTCACTGCCCTAGGAGATCTGTGGTCTAATTACATCTCTGCAACCAATTTGCTATGAGACTATGAGTATGTCAGCACAACTTTGTAGCTCTTGCGTTCCTTATATTAGAGGATGAACCAGATAACTTATAAATTCCTTTCTACTTCATGATATAGTGGAAAAAGAATGAATTTAGAACCACTTAAGACCAAATAGTAGCTCTGAAATGTATTAGCTTAATGGCCTTAAGCAAAATATTTATACTTCTCATCTTTAAAAGAGCTTAAATAGTATGTGTAATATTTTATGAAATTTAAATTATAAGAAATAGTAATTATTATTATTAATTATATTCCATTATATAAGCCTATAAATTCATATGACTATTTCCCCACTTTTCAAATGCAGTAAATATATTTAAACAAATTGAGGTAGACTTTTATTTTTCTTGTTACCCTTTATACAGTTCAAGTTGTATGAAGAACAGGAAAACATACAAAGAATACCTTGACTATTTCATAGGAAATGAAAATATTGTCTCAATTCTTTTCTGATTTTAAAATCATTTGACTGTGGGTTCCTTTTAAATATTTGGAGAAAAAATGGCTCAAAAACATATTATAATGTCACAAAAGGTTTTGAGGTAATGAGTCTCTAATGCTGGGCAATATAAGGTAGGAAAAAAGTTCCAAATTGGGAATTAGAAAGAACTGTATCAACTTCCTGACAAGAGCAGAATTTAATGAAGAAGACAATTACAAATATATGAAACATTTTTTTGGCATCTATTCATGAAGCTGTCATGGGAATTATCATATAATTCCCTGATGCCCTCCTTTTCTTTAACCACTCTTTCTCAAGGAAAGGAAAATTTAAATATGGCAAGGTTCAGATACTTACCAATAATTTATTTTACATTTACCATCATCATCATCATCAATTGTGAATTCATATATGCTTTGTCATGTAGGGATACAGACTAAAGCAATCACAAAATGTTCTCTATGTGGAAGTACAATAAACTGTGGGAAGACAGATTAGGTAAATGCTATGCTTCACAGTCTCCATCTATACTATCACTCTTTCAGTCCTCTCATGTCAAATAATATACAACCGACAATAACTAATGGCACTCCTAAAAGCCTCTTCTCATCCACATGATTCGTCTTTTAATATACACTTGGAATATAACAATTTCTAGTAACTGTGAATATCACTATAGAATTATAATCAATTAAGATCTTCTCCCCTCATCTATAGCAGAAAAAAGTAATGAACAGAATATCTGAATGCTTCCCCCAGTTCTAGTTCTGCAATATGTCAATTTCCTGACAAGAATAAGTAAATGAGATTATTATGAAAGTGGTTATAACTTCTAGACAAATATCCATGGCAAAGCATACAGTGGAAAAATTATTTGCAAGATATTATAAGATCCTTAAATTAAGTCATCACATTTTTGGATTATAAGTGACTTCAATGTGAAAATATACAAAAGGAAGGATAATAAGAATAATGTTTATAAATATGTTGAGGTATATAAAAATGTAAGTGTCTATAAAGATTTGTAAAGGACTCAGAAGCTTTCTGACTGTTGTATCATGAGCAATTTCCTCAGAAAAGAGAATAGGAAGGAGCTGTAGGTAGCAAATACTGAATAGTATCACAAAAATGAAATCGATGGCATCTTAACAAACTGGAATTGACTGGTCTAAGGCATATCTATCAATTCAGAATTGGTTTTCTCAGTGCAGTTAAATTATTGATTGGTTTGAGTCAAAGTGAAGACAAAATTGAAAGAAAGGATAAATAAGATATTGTGATTGCAGCTGCTCTAACTTAACCTATATAAACAAATTCTGAAATAAATGATGAATGAACAAAAGTTAAAGACTGACAATCTTCATTTTGCTATTTCTTAGAGCAAACAGTTAATAGGTGTAAAGATGAGAGCTTAAAGAAGAAAATAAAAATAGCCCATAAACCAGTTCTGCCATCAAACAATTCTTCTCATTACCAAGAAATATGATATAGAAGTTAAGACCTATGCCCATTCATGGTATAAAATCATTTGAAAAACATTATTAAGAAGAATAAAAAAAGACTGTCAACAATGTTCTATCATGTAACAAAGAAAAATAGGTACATAAAGTCTACCTCTTAATAACTTCCATTCACTGTGCCCAGTTCTGTCCTCTGGACCCAAGCATAAAAATATCTTATTATGTAATTTATTTTGCATGCCAAGAGATTTGGGAAGGCTACCCTTTCCCACCTGTTAAAGATATCCCAACATTTAATAGGTTGCTCTTATGATTAGTGAGTTTCCTTGGTCTTTAAGTAAAAATGTTTTGCACTTTCCCTTTTCAAATACATTAGAGAAAAGATTCCACTTAAGTTAAGTGTTTGACTAGATGGTCTTTACAGTTCCTTATACTTCCGAGTTTGTGTGATATTTTAGAAAATGGGAAAATCACCTTACTTTGCAGGCAAATTTATCTTGTCTATTAGAAATTAATTTCATAAAGATCATTTTGCATAAACATTCACATAGATATTTCAAGAAGAACAACTAGAAGAAAAAAGTGATATATTTTGCAAAATATTTCAGGAACTGATTTATTTCATATCACATTGCAAAGCAGTCACTAGAGTATGCATTTCTTTTCTTGTTTATTTAGAGTTGTATTCAAATACATTAAATTTGTTATCTCACCAAGCAATCAGTGCTTCTTCAGGCAAATATGCCAGCATATAAGTGGAGTGTCTAGCTTTTACTGCTTTGTGCATTGGAATGTAATGGTTTAAAAGTGAGGTCATTTAATCAGTTTACTCCAAAGGACATATTTGTTAGTTTTTCCCTTAAAGCAGTCATGTCAAGTACAGCTCAAGAAAGTAGTGCCAATTCTTGTAACATTGGATAAGCACTTCATCATAAATGTTCTGAAGGATGTGATATTATTGGGCAATGTCAGATATCCAAAATTGCCTTTGTGCTGTCAAGAGACACTAGAGAAGAGTTGCCCTGGTAAATGCTAAAAAGCATTTGAAGGAAAAATGTAAAAATACTGAAGAAACATATGGTCATATAGCTTTAGTGGTTCTTATAGGTTGTTCTACTTTCCCATGAAATTCTAAGAGGGGGGTAAGATTGTCATTATCCCTCATATTAATTTTGTAATTGTAATTTGATTTTTTTAATATTCAAGATATTATTTTATATGAATACATTAAAAAAGAAGATGCTTTACCATATCTAAAGGGTAAAAGAAATATAGTAAAGTACTAATTTTGGAAAAGAAAACTGACTCTGGAGGCAGAGCTTTGGATTTACTTCCTGTACCACTTTGACCAAGTCACTCTACTTACGTGTATTTCAGTTTTTTCCATATATAAAATGAGACAGTTAAACTAGATTATCACTAGAGTCCCATCCATCTTTTGTTCTATAATCTTATGACTGAGGACCTATATTGTATTAGTTCCTTTGTCCCAAATGAAACAAAACAGAAAGAAGATAAAGGTAAAGGGGGAAGAAAATTCACCAAAAGCGGGGAAAAGCAAATTACAAAGTATAGGGAGATTAAATGACAGAAAAACATCTTGAAGGAATTTCTGGGATAGCTTAAATGTTAAAATATTATCTTTATCTGAGCATTACTAACTTCTAGAGAGGTGCCCAGCACACAGCAGGTGCTTAAAATATGTTCAGAACTTTACAAGTATTTCCAGGGCTTAGTATAGTGATTAGCACAGAGTAAGGGGCTTAATAAATAATTATTGACTAATATAATCAAAACCAATATTCATTCATTAAGCATAAACTCTGGGGATATAAAGAAAGAAATGACAGTCCCTGGCCTCAGGGAGCTCACAATTCTAATGAAAGAAGATGAAATGCAAAGCTGACAATGTAGAGAAGGGAAGGAAATTACCCTGAATGTGGCAGGCTGATGTCTCACAGCCAGGGAGGGAAATGATGTGAAGAGGTGAAAGTTTCAAAACTGATTTCAAGTAATGAGTTTTTGAAGATCATAATTATTGACTCTGTTTAGATTTGCAAAATGCACTTGGTCACATGCTTTATTAGTAACAAGTGGTCTGAAGACCACTGACATGGTAGCAATGATTCCTCTCCTTCCTCACTCCCTGACCTGATCACAATATGATGGGAAAGGGCTAAGGCTGGAACCTATGATTTTATTAGTTTAGGGAAGTTTCAGATGAGGAAATTACCTCTATCAATGTAAGTTAACACATTCTCTACAATTTAAAATACAATTTAAAAGGACTTCCTTAGAACACTGAGAAGTTAAGTGACTTGTCCAAGGTCATAAGACCAGTATATATTAGAGGTAAAACAACAATTTTATGTAACACTTATATGTATCTACATTGTCTCCTTCAACAAATTGTAAAGTCCTTGAGATCTGGGACTTTATTTTCTTTGTTCCCTCTGTCTGACTAAGGATTTGGCATGTGGTAGTTCCTCTAGCAATACCTGTTAATTGATTGTTTCCTTCAAAAGGAATGATTTTGGTCATTGAGAAGGCCAAATGGTCAAAAATACCTTCATTAGTAGCTTTTATTTCCATATTCATCATGTTGTGAAAGAAGAAAGACACATGTTGCTTTCACTAGAGAAAATTTCATGGAGGAAATAAAATAAAGAATTGTATTTTTCCATTTGTATTCATATTATGTCTATTTGTTCTATGGAGGTTCCAAGATGGTATAATGGCCTGTGGGCTGAGAACTCTGGACTATATCTCCCACTACTCATCGGTCGCCCCCAGAGCCTTTTGATGGCTTGCAGGGCCTGGTGCACTGTGTGCACTTGACCTGGGGCTTATGCTTCTTCAGGGCTCTGAGCCTAAATTAGATACTCCTTGGTGTAGTCTTGAAGTGGGTCACACTCCCCTCTCACTACAGAAAAAATTGACTCACTCTGCCTTTCTTCTGTCAGGAAAGAAAGACCCCTACCTCTTATATTTGATTTGATTTTAGTGATAGTGATAGGTTTATGATAATCAATATTGTGATTCTAAAGTTATTAGAATAATTCCATTATAATCTTTAATTACAATTAGTAGAATTCATGACTTTTATAAGGATCTCTAACTAAAGCATAAAACTGCTTCTAAAGGGACTTTCAACCCCTCACTAATTCATACTTCCCTTCTATTATAAGATGCTGGCCACACGAGTTTCAAGTCCTGAAATGATGCATCATGTCCTGATATAGTGCAAGAATGCACACCCCTCCCATTATGGAAATAACTATCTTTCCCAACTTGATCAGATGAGCCCTGAGATGATGGACATCAGCATTTCATAACAGTTTCTTTAAAAGATCTAAAATGATGCTGTTTCTTATATTATAAGTCATAATCCTTGTTTGGAAATAATCACTGTTATATAAACCATGTCTCTGCTGCCTGGCTTTGTCTCTCGCTGTGGTCCAACTATATAACATGTGGGAGATTCTGAGTTTATCTGGAAGACTTGGCCCTCTTCCAATAAACTCTAAAATTCTACTTTGACTTGGAGAACTTTGGCTTTTTGACTTTGTTCACCTAAATTGTCTATATCAGAGCAGTGGGATAAAAATTTCCACAATACTTCCAATCTGTCCCCTGAAGGAAGATTGTCTCACTCCATCCCTCTCTTGATTCTGTTACTCCAACATTCATTTTGAAGCAATATTCTAAGGTTGGTTGGAGAGAATTTTCAGAGATTCAAGCTTTCCATGCTCTATTTCACCATCTTTAATACTATTCTTTAGTGATGTATGACCACCTGCAAAGATGATTCGAGAACGAGGCAGATTGGATCAGCATGAGACAGGCATACCTTGTCCTTTTCAGGAGACTCCTATATAACCATGCAAATGTGTTTGACACATAGGGATGAAGAGAATGACATGCTTACTGTCATTTCAGAAGGGTATTGTCTTCAGAGAAAAGTTACCTTGGCTGAACCTACCAATGTCATTTTTGATCCTTGTTACAAGCATTGACAACCTTTAAGAAGACATCAGTATACTAGGGGTAACATGCATGACTTTAAGTGGGGTGAACTGCCTCACAGAATTTGACAGTACCCCCAGAACTCCAGGAGAGGGAGCAGTTGGGGCAGTTAAGAATGTGGGTATAAAAGCAGGACACCCAGCTTGGCAAGGACAGTCTTTTGGGGAACTGAGTGGCTTGAGAGGGGCAGGATTTTACATCTGCTAGCTTATCTCTGACTTCTAGGAGCAGGGTGATTCTTTGCTGTTTGCTCCATACAACTAAGCCAGGCTGTGAGCACTGTGAAAATACCCATATGCAGTATCCCAGCTAATCTCTAAACAATATAGATCTACAATAAAGATTACCTTCACCATCTTAACTAAATAACATTAGATTTAAGAGAAAGTTTATTTTGTGAGGGAGTTAGTGGAATAAGTTACTCAGAGGCAATCTGGGGGATTGTTATTTCTATCAATATCCTGAAGATACTAGATAGTTTTACCTCACCCTCTATCCTAGAAATTAACCCTCCTTACCTGTTTTCCTGAATTAATAAATCCCTTCCTTGTTAAATTTATGGGTTATGTGAAGTTATATTTATAGGCTTTACCAACCCAATCCATACATTACCAAAGCCAAATCTTCATCCAGGCAAGCTCTGAGCATAGCTGTGATCCAGAGGGCAAAGCAGCTGTAAGAAGTCATCCTGAGCATTTTATCTACCTGGGGCTTGGGGATTAATGTTTTTACAGTGGAAGCTGTTAATTTCTGTGGGATAATTCCCTATTTATCAGTCAATTTAGCCCTGAGTGACTCAAATTAGAAAAGCCTCCATTCCTGGTCTACAAGTGTTTCTGTTATAACTGTTATTCTGAGCAAACAATTGCCCAGCAAACAATTGTGCTAGCAGCTTGACACCTTTGCCAACTCAACTGGACCCATCTTTACATAGGACAAGAGTACATCTATCAGTAAATCCCAAGGCAACCTGACATTTGTGGTCTCTTGACAAATTTTATTTTCTTTCCAATGGTTCACCCAACTTCCTTGCTTCCTTGGTTCTGGTTGTAAGAATGACATTTAATCCACCTTCAATCACACTAGTCCATGTCAGGCAATGTTCTGGGATTTTGAAATCTGTGAAATGGTCACATCTTTGGTCACTGGTGGAAATGGAAATAAAAAATTTGAGGTGTGAGGTGATTGAAAAGAAAGGGCGAACTAGGAGGAGTAGAAGAGTGTGAAACATCAAGTGGAACAATATGATGCAATGAGGTAAAGGGGTATCCATTTGTGACAGAGAAAGATGAATACAGAGGGAAGGGAAGAGAGCTATTTCTGGGAAGGCAGGAGAGTGCATAGACTAAGAATGCTCAGAGTACTGATTCTGTTACTCTACCTGTAAAATGTGGGAGGAAAAGGCTAATTAAAGAGGTAGATAATGCATAGATAAGGAACAAAGATCATTAAAACAATAATAGAATCGTAAATGAGTGAGAATATTAGGATAGTTTTCTTTCTGATAATATGATGCTGAGGCTTTTTTTTTCTTTTTGATTATGACTTTCAGATACTCCAATTATTCTAATTATTCTTAAATTTCTCTCTTGGTTTTATTTTCCAGGTCAGTTGTTTTTCCAATGAGATATCCCATGTTTTCTTCTATTCTTTTCGTTCTTTTGATTTTGATTCTTTGTTTCTTGATATATAATAAAGTAATTAGCTTCTAATTGCCCTATTCTAATTTTTAAGGGATGATTTTCTTCAGTGACCTTTTGAACTTCCTTTTACCATTTGGACAACTCCACTTTTCAAAGTATTCTTTCTTCTTGTTTTGCTTTCAATTACCTTTACATTTTCCTCTGCCACTATTATTTGATTTTTTAAAATTATTTTTGAGTTTTCTAGAGCCTGAGACTAATTCCCATTTTTCTTTGAAAATTTTCGTGCTTTTGATTTCTCTGTCTCCTTCTTTGTCTGTACTTTTGTTCTTTTTTTTGGCTCTGAAATAATTTTCTATGATTAGTTATTTTTTAATTATTTTATTTTAATTTATTTTAATTTAATTTAATTAATTTTATTTTCCTAGTATTTTTCTCAACTTTAATTTTGATCTTAAAGTTGGGTTCTGTTCTGAGGATAGATGTGTCACTCAAGAATCAATTTTTCCTTTCTTTTACCTTTAGCTGTAGTTCTGAGTTTCTACTAGTTTAAGTTCTTCAGAGGTGGTAAGTAAGCAGGGAGCTCTGAAAGCCTCCTACCCATGATGATTCAGTCTTTCCCAGGGTGACTTGCAGGGATCAGAACCCTGTGAGCTGCCTTGTGTTCAGTTTCAGGGACTTAAGTAATGCTTGGATAGGGCTCTGTGCATCACTTTGATCTTACACTAGTCAGGAACAATGTGGACTGCCTTGTGCCAGGATCATAGCCTCACTGCTGACTTGGGCAGGTGTTCTTGGCCTCCTGTATGTAATAAATGGTTCTCAACCCACTTACAATTTAAATTTAAAAACATCTCTATAGAGTTTGTTTCATTAAATCATTCACCAAAAACATTTATTAATCATATTCTACCATACAGAATCATAAAATATGAGAGTGGAAGGTACCTCAAGAATCATCTAACCTGTATACAGAGGGCATTCTTTATGAAACATCTAGGAAGTGGTTGTCAAGGTTTTGTTCAAAGGAAAAGGAACGTGGTTCCAGCTTTCAAAGAAACTTATAATTATCATGGGTTAATGGGTTTCTGATGACTTTTTGTGTTATTTATAATTGCCCTGGAATATCAGGATTAATTTGATAAAGCAGTGACATATAATCTGTAAATAACTACAATGTTTTCCATAAGTATAGATTATAGCTCCATGAACATTACCCACTTACCTCTTTCTTAGAGGAGTCACATCCTGATTAAGATTCTGAATTGATGATTTATATTAGGTGCTGAGGAACATCTCATGGTTCTGTGCAGAACTTATCCATTTTTCTCCAGTCCTAGAAGAACCCCTCTCTTCTTTCTTAAAACATTATAATAGCTATAATTTTCTTCTCTTCCCTGGGATTTTGGATTTATCCTTCCAATTCTCTCTTTTTAAGGAAATAAAAAAATTAGGTAAGCACATTGACTCAGGTTTCAGAAGTACAGGATAACTATAGTCTTTAGTTTTTAAGGGTTAATCAATCAATAGAAAGCATGAGATTTTCACAACAAAATATGATAAAAGTTTAGAATATCAGTCTGTTAATTAAATGCAACGTGATAATATTGTTCAGAAGAAATAATCTTTCACACATGGATAATTTAGGGAGAGATCATTTAGGATGGACATGGGGCATAGTCAGGATTTCCCTATATGAAAAAAGAAGAGAGGATATATGCAAGGAATAGTAACTGGTATGAGCAAATCAAAAAAAAATTGAAAATATAGAGCATGTTGGAGGAATTGTGAATAGAGCAGTTCTGTTAGAGTTTAACATGGATAAAGGTCAGTATTATTCTGTGGAAAGGTTAAATAGACATCAAATTATGGGAGATCTGTAATACGAGGCTAAAAAAGAGTATATTGTTCTATAATAAGTGAAGATCTATTGAAATATTTTTAACAATGAAGAGATATAATACATTTTATTAGAATGATTATTAAATAATATTTGATGTTAGTTTGGCATTTAAGTAAATACAGTTATAATAGTAAAATAAAGCATCTTTATGAAAATTTTCCTAGTCCTTTTTGTTAAAATGATTTTTTTTCTAATTTTTATTTTGAATATTTTCCCATAGTTACATATTATTGTCATATAATTGGGCAAAATAGTTTTAATAGTTGCTTTGATTTCCTCTTCACTAGAGGTGAGGTGTCCCTTCTCATCTTTGATACTGTTAATTTGGTTTTCTTCTTTCCTTTTTTTAATAATATTGACAAGTACTTTGATAATTTTATTTATTTTTCAAAGTACCAGGTTCTACTAGACTTATTTATTAATTACATTGTTCTTTTACTTTTAATTTTATTGATTTCCCTTTCATTTTTATAATCTCTAATTTGGTCTTTAGCTGGAGATTTTTAATTTGTTCCCTTTCTAGTTTTTTGATTTGCATGCCCAGTTCATTGATCTTTGCCCTCCCTAATTTGTTAATATATGCAATTAATGATATAAATTTCCCCCTGAGTATTGCATTAGCTGCATCCCACAGATTTTGGTAGGATGTCTCACCATTATCATTCTCTTCAATGAAATTATTGTTTCTATGATTTATTCTTTAACTAACTGATTTTGGAGAATCATTTTTTTTTACATTTCCTATTAGTTGTTGATTTGCCTTTCCATGTGCCCTTCCTGATTATTTTTTATTGCATTATAATCTGAAAAGGTTACATTTATTGTTTCTGTTCTTTTGCATTTGTTTGCAATGTTTCTATGCCCTAGTACATGGTCAGTCTTTTTGAATGTACCATGTGCAGCTAGAAAGAAGGTGTATTCCTTTTTGTCCCTATTTATTTTTCTCAACATACCTATTAACTCTAATTTTTCTAAGATTTCATTCACCTATCTTATCTCTTTCTTATTTATTTTTGGTTTGATTTATCTAGATCTGATTGAGGAATATTCAGATGTCCTGCTAGTATAGTTTTACTATCTATTTCCTCCTTGAGCTTTGCCAGTTTCTCCTTTAGAAATTCGGATGCTATAGCATTTGGTGCATACAGGTTGAGTACTATTATTTCATCATTGTCTATATTGCCTTTTATCAGGATGTAATTACCTTCCCTATCTCTTTTAATCAGATCTATTTTTACTTTGGCATTGTCAGAAATCATGATTGGGAATCCTGCCTTCTTTTTCTTAGCTGAAGCCCAAAAGATTTTGTTCCAGCCATTTATATTAACCCTGTGTATGTCTACCTGCCTAATGTGTTTTTCTTGTAGACAACATATGGTAGGGTTTTGTTTTCTAATCCACTCTGCTATTTGCTTCTGTTTTATGGGGGAGTTCATCCCATTCACATTCAGGGTTATAATTTTCAGCTGTGTATTCCCAAACATTTTGATATCCTCTCATAATTCTACCCCTTCTTCTTATGCTATTTCCTTTTAAACCAGTGATTTGTTTTAAATCAATCCCCCTTATCTCCTCCCTTGATTAATTTCCCTTTCTATCCTCAACCTTTTTATTCCCCTCTTTTTATTTTTAAGGCCTGATGAATTCCTTCCCCTTCTCTTACCCTCCCCTTATGAGTTTCCCACTGCACTGTCCCCATTTATTTATCCCTTTTAAATTTATCCTTAGGGTTAGATAGAATTTGATGTCCCAATGGATCTAGCTACTCTTCCCTCTCAGGATTAATTCTGCTAAGAGTAAGGTTTAAGTATTTCCTGTTAAAGCTCTCTTCCTCTCCTTCTTATAATACTATTTATCCCCTCCCCTTCTCATGCCCTCTTTGTGTGGTATAGATTATCCTATTTTTCTTATTCCTTCAAGTTTCTCTTGGTGCCATCTTCTATCATTCCCCCCAACCACCACCTTTTCCCCATATATCATCTTAGACCATTTAGTACTCCAACTTCTCCTTATGACTAATTCTTCTAATTACTATAATAGTGAGTACAAATTTTTAGAATTATACATAATATTTCTCCATATAGGAATACAAATAATTTTACCTTATTGAAGCCCTTGAAGAAGGAAATTTAAAGATATGAGGTTTCTTTCATTCCCCTCTGTTTCTTATTTACCTTTTCATATTTCTCTTGGGTTTTTTTTTGTGTGTGTGTGTGGTTGGATATCAAAATTTCCGTTTAATCCTGGTCTTTTCTGTGCAAATACTTGGAAATATTCTATTTTGTTGAATGCCCATACTTTCCCCTGAAAGTGTATAGTTAGTTTTGATGGGTAAGTGATCCTTGATTGTAGACCCAATTCTCTTGCCTTTCTGAATATCATATTCCAAGCCTTGTGGTCTTGTAGTGTGGGGGCTGTAATCCTGATTGGTGTTCCTTGATATCTGAATCATCCCTTTCTGGCTCCTTTTTATATTTTCCCCTTAACTTGGAAGCCTTTGAATTTGGCTGTTATGTTCCTGGGGGTTGTCTTCTGAGGGTTTAGTGTAGAGGGCTTTCTATGGGTTCTTTCAATGTCTATTTTGCCCTCTTATTCAAGGACATTGGGGTAGTTTTGTTGGATAATTTCTTGTAGTATGATATCTAGATTTCTATTTGTCTCTTATTTTTCCAGAAGACCAATAATTCTCAAGTTGTCTCTTCTAGACTTGTTTTCTTGATCTGTCATCTTCTCATTGAGATATTTCATGTTTCCTTCTATTTTGTCAGTCTTTTGACTTTGCTTTATTAATTCTTGCTGTCTTATGAAATCATTGTCTTCTACTTGTCAAATTGTAACTTTTAAAGACTGGTTCTTGGATATAATCTTTTGGTTTTCCTTTTCAATTTCGTCTATCTGGCTCTTCATGGCTTCCAGCTGATCATTTCTGGTCTTCAATTTGCTTATCATTTCATTTGATTTCTGAACTTTAATTTCCAATTGTGAAATTCTGCCTTCTAAACTGTTATTTTCTTTTTGAACTATTTCCCATTTTTCTTGCCAGATCTCTTCCATATTTCTCATGATCTCAGATTTGAACTCTTCAAGAGCTTGTGACCAATTTTCATTTTTTTAGGAAAGTTTGGATGTCTTTAATTGTTTGTCCTCCTCTGCTTTTTGTGTTTTTTTTTGTTTGTTTATTTTGTTTTTTTCTGTACAAAAGTTATCAAATGTTAGAGCTTTTTTTGGTCTTTTTGGTTATTCTTTCTTGGGCCTTGCTTGTCATCATTATGCTTTCTCAGCCAGAAGTCTGAGTGAGGCAGGCAGACTCTCTGTGTATAGAGCTAAGGAGAAGTTTTTGCCTGAGGCTACTTTATGAGTCTCCCAGCTTCCACTGTCTGCTAGGCCTCTGCCTTCCATGGCCCCTTTCAGCTTCACTTCTGCACCCAAGCTCTGTGCTCCCCAGCCTCCTGGGGTCTGTATTAGTGGAAATTTAGGGTCCTTGGTCTTAATATCAAGACCCATGATATAAACTTCCTGTGGAATCTTAGGGGATTTGAGAACTACATTTCCCATGATTCAACAGGCTTCCCGCCATTGCATGGTGAAGTAAGACAATGTAAACAGAAGATTAAATAGGGAGAATGGGATTGGTATAAGGGCTTTCCTACAAAGCAGTGAGAGTGAAGGTATGGTGGGCATTTTGAATTAGATCTTATCAGGCACATGACTTTCTTAATTAACAATATGGATTACAATAAACTATTAATACTTTTGAATATATCCATCTATATCAATATTATTCATAACAGGTCTCTAGTCTAGTTGTTCTCAGGGTCATGCCTGGATGGTCCTAGTCAGCTGCCCAGAGCCTTGAAATTGGCCCACATTTGCTCTTCTGCCTGAGGTTCTCCTCTGTGTTTCAGCTCTCTGAGCTTTTTCCACTGTCCACTGACTCTCTCAGATCCACTATCGAGCCCAAGGTCTGCACTCTCTAGCCCCCTGTGGTCTCAAGTCTTGCTTCTCTCAGGGACAAGCTCCTAGTGGTCCCAGTAGCTGCCAAGAAGCTAGATTTTGCCCCCCTCTCACTTTAACTCTGGTGTGCAGCCTCTGATTCTGGTACTGTGGGTGGTGTGGGGGAGGGTTGATCAGTTTGTGTTTTGATGGGAGCCATTTCCACCCCTTACAGTGTGGAAATGCCCAAATCCCATGTACCTTTGATACTGCGCCTTATTGTGGGGTCCCTTTTTCATCTGGATTTTTTTTTTTTGTCCTTGGGAGGTATGATGATGATTGGTTGTGAGGGGAGTAAAGGGCCCTTTTCTACTCACCATCTATCTTAACCCTGGAATCTACCATGTTTTTTCCAATGATATCTCCAATTTTCATAATAAATGGAGATAATAAAATGGCTTTCACAGAGATGAATAACAAGTTAATGATTTCCATAAGAAGGATTATTTTTTATCCCTTTACAAAACAATCCTTTTAGTATATTTAGAATGTGCTTTGGTTAGCAAAAATTTGTCAAATTTAGTTTTAAGATAATTTTGTAGACAGTTATTTGTTAAAACAACCAGAATGTTGGGCTTGGAGTCAGGAAAACGTTATTTGAATTCTTCTTAGTGTTGTGAAGCCACTTTATCTCAGACTTGATTTTCTTGCCCATAAATTGGAAGTATGTCATATTGTTTTGAATGCCAGTCAAGAAACTATATGTGAAGCAATTTGGAAAAAAACATGATATATGAATGTTAGATATAAATAAGATAAAGGACTTTAACATGACAAGTTTATATTTTAATAGTTAAAAAACAGAGGTCAGCTAGTACAATACTCATTTTACAGATGAAGAAAAATGAGACCTGACATATAAACATGTATTCAATGAACACAATTGGAATTTAAAACCAAATTCTCAGACTTATGACCTATAATTCTAGTACCCCATCTGGTTAACTTTACTCTGGTGTCTAGTTAAAATTCCTTTAACTATGACAATGAGTATGAGAATCCACAAAGATAAATATTTTCAGAAGCTTTAATAACATTAAATTGATTTTTCATTAATATATTTCACTTGAATGTTGAAGTGAAATAACTATAAATTTATAATTTAAAAAATCAGTCAGTTGTTTTATTGTTCTGGGTGAACTGAATATGAGGGAATTTTTTTTTACTATTTTTGTTAAAAATTAGCCTAACCCATTTAAATCCTTTTTTTAGAAAACAAATTACATGCAGGCTTGACAACTTTGTGCACTGTTTTGTTCTTATAGGAATTAAAACCATTGAGTCATAAACTCCTGAAAAACTAGGCTTATAATAGAACAGTGCCAGCAGGAACTGCTATAATTAGACTTTAAATAATGACAATGACAGAGTAAAATAATAGGTTCAATGTGTATTTTCAGTTAAAAGGAAAACCTTACTTTTTGTGCTATATATGATGAACACAGTGAGTATAAAAGTACAGTTGAGTCCATTTTAAAATAAATAAATAACATGAGCACCAAAAACCTTTGGTTTCTTTTCTCTGCATGTGGAAGGTTTTGTTACACTCACAATTTTGTTCAGAGGCAAACAGATGTTAATTCCACTCTAGGGTTGTTTGCCACAAGCAATTTTATTTTTCCCCCTATACTAAATAGGTTTTTGACATCGTCATGATAGTATGAGGATTTAAACTATGGTCTCTTTCTTAGTCTCTATCCATAGGTAATGAGAAGCAGAGAGATGAATAATTATACAAGTAATTTAAGCAACAAAACAAAACTTCCAGGTGAGTTGTGTTTTGCTTTTTGCTTAAATACATGTTTTAGATTAATTGTTTATACTTAATAACTTTTCTGGATAATTGTAATACTTGCCACTTCATCTTGCCTTTGGAGAATTAGGTTTGGTAGATTTAAGCCTCATCAATAAATAAGATAATCAGTACAATGACAATTATTAAAATGATCAGATTTCATAGCCACAGACTAACCACTTTGCCCATCCTTAATTTGCCCTACTGTAGCTATTCATTTTTCTCATTGGTGGATAGACATATTAGCTCATCAAAACATCCTGATGGACAGAGGGGATACAGACAAATAAAATCACAACCACCTCCTTGATTATAATCTTCCTTCAGACTTTGATGGGGACAGGCCAGCACCCTGAGTCCAAGAACCTTGAGAATAGCAACAGCAATACTTTTAGCCCAATGTGCTCATGCATTAGCCTAGGGAATGCCTTCTATGGAGATGCAGGCAGCCAAATGTTTTTGCAGGTAGTAGCTATTGAAGACCCAGAAAAGAAAGTTCACATTTCCAAAATCTTTGGAATTGTCAAATGTTTCAGCATTAGAAAATGCTATGAGTTTCTCAGTGGAAATGACAATGAGTAAGTATTAACAGATGCCACGTTAAGGGGCATGGAATTTTCCTTCCAACTTGCAACTAAAACATAAAATATATGTTGCCTCTAGGACACTTTGAAAGCTTTGAGAGCAGGGAAATTGTATTACTTTACTATTTTTTCTAACATTTAGCACAGTGTTTACACACAGTAATTGATTAATAAATGCTTTATTCAGTCAATAATTTATTAATTCAGTATGTTCTGGAGGGACAATGTAATCTGCCTGCTTCTATGTGGAATCTAATATAAATTAGAACTTTGATGGAAAATGACACCCTGACCCAGAGGAAATCTTTAAATATCAAAGACAATGGTGTGCAGTTTCTTGTAAGTGCATTCTTCATATGTAAAGTCAGTTATTTAGTTAATAAAATTATAATTTTGCTTTAAAAGGTATTACTTTTTTATTTGGAGATGAGTTAGAATGTTGAAAGTACAAATTGTCCTGTCCTTGGTCTTTAGTGGATCAGTTTTAGTTTGTTGTTATTTTTTAAGAAGGAAAAATTCTACTAAAACACAAGATTTAAAGAAGTTTCCATATAAGCCATACAAAATAGTGACAAGCTTTTCTTGATAGGAGGTTTCTGTACTTGACAGCAGAATCACAATATTAGTGAAGGCAGGAAAGTCTTTACCAACAAAACATTCAAACAATAGTTATTTGTTAAATAAATACTAGACCCTCAGTGCTGTGCCAGGGTATATGAGGGATATGAAAGTATTTTAAGCTACATCTTCAAGGGTCTGATGATCTGGGTGAAGAGACAAGACTAACACATATAAAAGAACGATTACATCTAATTCTGAATTATTTATTTTCACCTAAAAGAGATAGAAAGCTTCCAGAATGGAGATAGGTTCAAAATGGGGATAATTAGGATTTTCATGGAAGAGTTCAAACTTTAAAAGAACATTGAAGAATAAGTATAATTGAGGGAAGTGGCAAGGATATCACAGGTGTAGATAACAGAATGAGCTATGTAGCAGAGGTAAGTTAGGACTAAATATCACTTGGGTATCATTAAGTAGACCACACTAACACAAAGTTCATGCTGTAGAAAAGTGGGAGGCATATTGAACTCACTATCCTCAAATGGCAAAATTATGAACAATGGGTTGAAGAAGCAGAGGAGTCAGTGTAAGGAAATAATTCTTTTTAATTAAAGGGATCTAAAAGTCCAAGAAGCTGCCATAGGAAATGGCAATTTTCGCAATATTGGGCTACTACAAATAGAGGTTAGAAAATCACTTTTCAAGAATGTTGGAGAAAGCATTCTTCTTCAAGGATAGGTGGGCAAAGAGCAGTGGTTCCCAAAGTTTTTTGGCTTACCACCCCCTTTCCAGAAAAAAAATTACTTAGCACCCCTGGAAATTATTTTTTTAAATTTTAATAGCAGTTCATAGGAAAGATAAATGCACCTGTGGCCATCACCGCACCCACCACACCCCTGGATCGCTGCAGCACCCACCAGGGGGCTGTGGCACCCACTTTGGGAATCATTGGACTAGAAAATCTCTGAAGTCAGATTCTATGATTCTAAGATAGAAGAGGTCCTAATTAAAGAGAACCTTAAGGAGAGGTCTATAGAAGATATGGGAAGTGGAAGACACCCTTTTGATGTTCTCTGAAGGAAATGAACATGTTAAATGACATAAGTGGAATTATTGATAGGATTATAATTAAATAGGTAAAAGGATAGCTCTTGCTAAATGGGTAACAGGACACACAAGTCTATATTACTAATAGCAAGCTCAAAATATTTAGGCATTAGGTGACAGGGTTCAATGTCATATTGAGCTAGAATCTTCTAGTACTGAAATTATTCTCTGGTGGAAGTTAGCCATTAGATATTCCATTAACTCAGATCTTCTGTAGAAGTCATTATTTCACTGTACTCAGTGGAATTTTCAGTGTCCAGGAGAATGTGGTTAGATGGTTCTCTTTCTGTTTTTTTTTTCTTTTATTAAAAAAATATTTTGAGCTGAAGCAGAATTTATCTCAATGAAAAAGAAATTCCATACTCAGAATACCCTGTTGCAAAAGCAGAAAGAGTTGTGTTTTTTTCCCCAAAGCATGCTCAGTGCTTCCATGTTTTTATCCTGAGCAGAATCCCAATATCATTTTTTCACATACTTTTTTCTTTTAGTGCAATGTCAGTTGAAAGTAGAAGCCTGTGAAAATAAATCATAAAAACCCATCCAACTCTAAGAATCTAGAAATGTTTGTTTGATGCCCAGATCAGCGCTTTCTTTTCTTTCTTATTTTTTTCTTTTTTTTCCTTTATACAACTATTATACCTGGTTTGTTTTGTTTGTTTGTTTGGTTGTTTTTTTTCACTAAGAAAAACACAAGCAGGTTCTAGTCCAAGGTGAATAGTCATTGGTAATAAGTATTCTCCAATCACATTTGTCATGTGTGGACAGAAAGCCAGGGGAACTTTATCTTGTTGAACTGTCAGGATAATCTATAACTATAAGTAGCTTTGTAAGGAAAAAACAACAATAACAACATAGATGGCCAATGTTTCAAATGGAATACTGGTCATCAACTTTTTTGAGTTTTGTACAGAATTCTGACTTTAATCTGACTTTTTATGGTGCATTTTAATGGCATTTCTGCAACCTTAATATTATTGAGTAGGTTTTATATATTGATATGGAATTTTCAGTCTTCCCCACTTCAAACACGTACACTAAACCTCTATGTCCAAATTATTATCAAATGTTGCCATTTTAACCTCAAAAATCTCTTCTATCCATTTCTTTTCCTTTATTCACCATCTAAGTTAAGGTCTTTATTATCCCTTCCATAAATTGGTGCAATAGACTACTAATTGGTTTCTTTCTTTCCCAATCTATTTTCCATGTTGCTGCCAAAGTGATATTCCTAATGCAAAGGTCTGACCATTTTACACCCCTATATAAAAATCTCCAGTGTCTCACAATTGCTCTAAAGACTAAATATGACTTTAGTAAAGTTGTAAGATACAAAATAAATACATGGAAATTATTGCCATTTCTATATATTAATAGCAAAGTCTAGGAGGAAAAGTTATAAAGAAAAATTCCATTTAAAATTACTCTAAGCAATATAAAATACTTGGGTATCCACTTGCTGAGGCAAAAAACAGGAATTATATGAATACAATTACAAAATATTTTTCACATAAAAAAGACACATCTAAACAACTGGAAAATATTAATTCCTTATGGGTAGGCCAATCTAATATAATAACATGACAATTGTACCTAAATTAATTCTTTATTCAGTGCCATATCAATCCAACTACCAAATAATTATTTTATAGAACTAGAAAAATAATAACAAAATTCATTTGAAAGAATTAAAGGTCAAGAATACCAAGGGACTAATGAAAAAAAATGTGAGGGAAGGTGGCCTAGCACTACTGTATTGTAATTGTACTGTAAAAAGGAGCAATCATCAAAATAATCTGGTCCTGGCTAAGAAATAGAATGGTAAATCAATGGAGTAGATTAGATACACAATATGCAGAGGTGAATCACCTTAGGAACATAGCGTTTGAGAAACCCAATGATCCTGGGTTTTGGAGTAAGAATTTGCTATTTAACAAAAATTGCTGGGAAAATTGGAAAACAATATGGCAGAGTATTGAGCTGAGTACTCAGTAGATTGATAACCATGCCTAGAGATGGGAGGTCCTGGTTTCAAATCTGGCCTCAGTTACTTTCTAGCTGTGTGACTCTGAGCAAGTCACTAAGCCCCCACTGACTAAACCTTCCCACTCTTCTGACTTGGAACTAATACACAGTATTGATTATAAGGCAGAAGGTAAGATTTTTTTTTAAATAGTATGGTAGAAGCTAGGTATAGACCAATATCAAATACTTTATACCAAGATAAGGTCAAAATGGATGTATGATTTATTTATAAAAATATTACACTATAATTAAATTAGGGGAACACAAAATAATTTACCTGGCATATCTTTGGATAAGGGAAGAATTTATTAACAAACAAAAGAGAGAATATTATATACTAAATAATTTTGATAATATTAAATAATAAAAAGCACTTTGTACAAACAAAACTAATGTAATTAATATTAGAAGGGAAAGAAGTAGAAAAAAATTTAACAATTGTCTCTGATAAAAGTCTAATTTCTCAAATTTCCAAAGAACTAAGTCAAATTCTTAAGGAAATAAGCAATTCCCCATTGACAAATAGTCAAAGGATATGAACAACCAATTTTCAGATGAAGAAATCAAAACAATCCATAATCATATGAAAAAATGTCTTAAATCACTCTTGATTAGAAAAATGCAAATTAAAACAACACTGAGATATCAACTCACACCTATCAGATTGACCAATATGGTAGTAAAGGAAAATGGTAAATGTTAGAGGGGGTGTGGCAAAATTGGGACACTAATACATAGTTGGTAGAGTTCTGAACTGATCCAATCATTCTAGAGGACAATTTGGAACTATGCTTAACTTTACTATAAAACTCTGTATACTTTTGATCTACTGGGTCTGTATCTCAAAGAGATAATTAAAACAAAAAAACAGGAAAGGGGGCAGCTGAGTAGCTCAGTGGAGTGAGAGTCAGGCCTAGAGACAGGAGGTCCTAGGTTCAAACCCGGCCTCAGCCACTTCCCAGCTGTGTGACCCTGGGCAGGTCACTTGACCCCCATTGCCCACCCTTACCACTCTTCCACCTATGAGACAATACACCGAAAGTACAAGGGTGTAAAAAAAAACAGGAAAGGACCCACTTATTAAAAATTATTTTATCAGCTCTTTTTTCAGTGGCAAAGAATTGGAAATTGAAGGGATGTCCATCAATTTGGGAATAGTTGAATAAATTGTGGCACATGTTAGTGATGGAATACTGTTGTGCTATAAGAAATGGCAAGCAATTTTGTGGGGCAAAATATTGGAAAATGAGGAGTTGTCCCTTGATTGTGGAATGGCTGAACAAATTCTGGTATATGAAGGTGATGGAATACTATTGTGCTCTAAGGTATGATGAAGGCTTGATTTCTAGGAAAACTGGAAAGACCTCCATTAACTAATAGGGAGTGAAATGAGCAGAACCAGGAGAACATTGTACACAGAGACTGAAACATTGTGGAACAATAAAAGGTAATCGACTTTGCTACTAAAAGTAATGAAATGATCCAGGACAGCACTGAGGGACTTAGGAGAAAGAATGCTGTCTACATCTAGAGAAAGGATGGCTGGAGAAGAAATGCACAAGAAAACATATAATTTATCACTTGTTTGTAGTGATATATGATTTGGGGTTTTGAATTTATAAGGTTACTCTATTGAATGCTATGAAAATAGGTTTTGGATGATAATACATATATAAGTTAGTGGAGTTACTTGTCACTTCTGAGAGGAGATTGAGAATAGGGGAGGGAAAGAACATGAATTATGTAACTATGGAAAAATATCTTTAAAGAATAAAATAAAAATATATTAAAAAAGAAACAGTAAGCAAAATGATTTTTAAAAAGTTGGAAAATTCAACTGGAACTGATGAAGAGTGAAAGAAGTAGAACTGGGAGAACACTGTACACAATAAGAGCAATGTTGTACTATGATTATCTGTGAAAAATTGACTACTTTCAACAATGCCATGCTCTGGTACAATCCTGAAAGACTTATGATGGAGAATGCTATCCAGGACCTGAGAAAGAATTATTGGAGTTGTCTTTTACATCAGTGTATTTATGATTTTATTTTGGGGTTTGGGTTGAGTATGAATTTGCTCTTACAATGACCAACATGAAAGTGTTTTGCATGACAATAAAAATAAAATGAAACATGAACAAAAATCAGATACGATAGTCTCTAAGTGACATTTAAAGCCATTGATAACTTGTCTCTAAACTACCCTTATCAAATTGTTACATGTTTTTCCAATTTGGGCCAAACCATTATGCTAGTTTTCCCTTGCCCATGTCAACATTTCTCCCACACCTGCCTTTCACAGGCAGGGCTCTATTCCTGGAATACACTCACTTTCCTTTACCACCTCTTAGTGGTAAAGGTGACTCACATTAGTGAGGTGACATTAATGATCTGTATGATTTTTCCTCATTTACATTGGCCATGTAAAATGGTCTTTTTCTTCAGTACATGGTCTAGGTTTATCTGAACAGCAGATAGAGTCAGTTACACATTCAAAGTTTTCCATTAAATAACCATATCTAATCTCCTTAAGATTACTTTTCACAACTCACCAATACAGAGCCCCTTATCACATCAATTGTTCTTTTTTATACCTTACAAATAGCTTGCTTGTGCCAGCTTTTTATAGTCTCCCCTAAATTTGAGCTTTTCTGCTTTTTTTAATAACTCAAACTTTATACCTAGATTTAATCCAATCCAAAACTATCTCTTAAATCAAATGCGTCTTTATTAACACTAGACTAAATCATATGTACTAGTTCTTATAAGGTAACTTACTTTATAAACAGACTGAATCTTTTATAATTTAATTAATTTTTAGATTTAATTTATTTCTACTAAGCTCGGCTTAACAAACACTACATGAATATTCACAGAAATAGGACAATATTCAGAACTGAAGAAAAACATTAAAAATTGGATGCATAAATAATGCATCTAAACATAGGCAGTAGTAAGAAAAAGGAAAATATTATTTAATTTCACCTTTTGGAAAATCTCTCACTTCTTACGAACAAATTCTTCAATCCTAATACATACACAATCAGTTAATTTAAAGGATATATATTGCAGCTGCCAATTATAATAACTTTCTACACATTTCTCAGTATTTTCTAGTGTTTTAAAGCATTAAAGTACTTAATGTCCAAGTTCATGCACGGTCAGAATTGAAAAGGATCTTTTAAACCTGAATTAAAAATTTTGCTTTCTTTTTCAGTAGATAGAACTATGGACCTGGATTCAGGAAAATCTGAGTTCATCAGACAATTAATAGTCTATGGGACTGTTGGCAAGTTACTTACCTTCCCTCTGCCTTCTCTGACACACTACAAACACTTACTTTGTGCCTGGAATGGTGCTAAACACTTTATAACATTCTCAATTGATCCTCACAACAACTTTAAAATGGGGATAACAGATACAACCTTTCAGGTTTAGTTGTAAAGATCAATAGAGAATATATTTGCAAAGCATTTAGCACCATAACAGGCACATAGTAATTGTTCTCAGTTAATTTTTAGCATTTTTAATCTATCTACTCTGACACTCTGCAATTATGATTATATTGAATATAGAATGATGCGAGAGGCAATGTGCCAAAGTGGGTAAAGATTCAGCTTTAGAAGCAAAAAATTCTGGTTTCAAGTTCTGCCTTTGACACTGAACGATTAACCTTTAGCCAGTCACCTCTCAGTACTTGAAGTAACTTTCTGGGAATATGTTGTATAGAAGTTCCTAACCTTTACTGATAGGGGAAGTTTCTTCTTCTGGAATTTTCTTACACCAATGAAGAAAATAGCAAATCTTATTATTTCCTTTATCCCTTTGAATTGTATAATATAGATAGTCCATAAGCAACTCTTTGCACAAGGTAGTGCTTAAATAAAGAAAGGACTTACTTTCCTTTTCCTTTAAACAAGCAGCACAGTATAGCACTGTGTGTGCCAATCATGACACTTAATGTATATCTTACTCTTCTGCTCCATAGAAATGCTAAGAAACAGTCACAAATGTAGAAAGATAATCTTTTTAAAACTGGAGCCATGAGACTACTCCACTCACTAATTCTAAATTCCTGAGATAGCTGCTGTTTCTCTCCATTTTCAGAAAGACATTTAAAACACACACACACACACACACACACACACACACACACACACGAATATCATGCTGTAATGCTATAAGATTCAATGGAATTAAATGGAAGCCTTTGTCACTTTTTGATAAGCAAACAAAAATGATTTATATTCTTGCAACACCATATATGTAAGTATTTTAGGAATCCTGTAAATAACTAACAGTTAATATGTTTTTATAAATATATGGCTTCCCCATTTGGAACAAAACTAAATTGAAGGGTAGAAAAATATAAAAGATCACTTAAAAGTGCAAGCCAAGTCTTTGGCAAAGTTAAGAATAAAATTGAGAAATTATTATTCCCTGATATTCTTCTACTTGAGGAATATTACTATGTTATTTTGTTTAATTCTGGATTCTACAAGATATGGAATTGATTAGCTATATTTTGTTATCTCAGGAATAAATTATTATAATTCTTCAATGTCTGGCTTGCTAGATAGGATTCTTAATTCAGATTACAGTAATTAGAATTCATCATTTAGTTTCCTGATGGAAAAGGAATGATTTAAAAATACTTTGTAAAATTTAAAATTCACCAAAAGTTGCTATTTAAACAGGACAATGTTCCTACTAGGAAAGTTATTCAGTTAGTGTAGAAAATTTTGTGACTTAAAATTATCATCCTTTGTACATCAAGATAGCCCCTATTAATATAATCATAAGGTCAAATTATCACCTTGTTCTATACTCCCATGGAGATGGTGTGAGATAGGAACTCTCTTTGAAATTAGTGAAAACTGCACATTTAGATCAGCTCCACAGGGTTCACAATTCAAAGTGAGAATTTAGCCTATAAAATTAGAGATAAGAATATGTCCATTATCCAAATTTTCTACTTAATTCCATAAGAATAGCTCAGTTTTGATTTTTTCAATATCTCAAAGACTTTCAATTGTTATTTGGAATTGTGTATGATGGTGTGGATATTGTTATTGTCAGAAATGCATTTTAAATTTTAAAAGAAGAAATGAAATTTTGACTACATGTTAATGCAAAGAAATATTATTTTCCATAGAATGGGGTATACTATCTTATAAAAACAGATAAGTTTTGTTTGCAAGACAATGTCATTCTATCTTCCCTATGTTCTATACAAATAGAAGGGTGTTAAAAGTGTAATATGCCATTTGGAGAAGAGAATTGGAGTTGGGATCCATTGACTACTTTCTACCAGTCACACAAATAAAATACTAGTGGAAATAAGTAGTTCTCAAATGGATGAGGAATATTCAGGCCTAATGTTTCTGTATAAAACAAAAAAAAAAAGTAATAAGTATAGGAAACAAAATGTAGCCCATAATAAAATAATCAAGTGAATCCTTTTTTTCTCATGAAAGTGGACATTCTAGCTCTAAAATCCAAAATAGTTTCAAAGTCATTTAATAAAAGCTTCAAGAAGCCCACAATTTGAGAACATTTCTACACTAAAAGTTGATAATTCAGAATTTGTAAAGTATTATTTCTGAGAATATGAAATTTTATAAATAGTGGTTATTTTCCCGAGCTGGTTCCCAAAGCCTATTAAATCTAAAGTGAAGCCTGAACACTTTACATTCGCAAAAATAAAAGTGGAAATAGAATTAATTAAATTAAACTCCAAAATTAAAATCCTAAAGAAATAATGAATTTATTTTATATTTATAGTGAATGTTGATATATGACCAAAGTCTGATTAATTAGAAATGTGGGGTATTAAAGAAATTATGGAGTTTAAAGACTTTTTGGATAATGTAAATGCTATCACTAAATCTTTAAAAACCAGAAGATGAGTAAATAATTGATAGTATTAAATCATGGATATTTGGCATTATCAGCATACTCTGTCAAAGGTTAATAAAATCTCTCATTTATTTCTATTGTAATTTATTCCATGGACATTTTAACATTTAAATGATGAAGTATTTTAAAAATCCTTAAAAGATTGATCCCAGTGAAAAATAAGAATGACTGATGACTATGATGATGATGGTAATAGTAACATAATCATACCACAACTTCTGATTATTTTTTGGAAAGTTTGTAGACTCCATTTTCATGCAAAAGGTACATCTCTCTAGCACTACTTTCATTATTGTTAGCTCTAATATCACCCTTCCTTTGAGTCACAAATATAATGAAGAGCTAAAGAGAAAAAGTGAAAGAGATAAAGAGAGAAATTTTTTGAGATGCCTCTAGGAGGTAAAGGTACTATTTCTTTTTCTGTCAGAAACAGTTTGCCTGAGGTAGAATAATCTGAACTTGAAACCATCAAAAGCAAGAGTAAAAGATGAGATTCAACATTTCTAATATTCCCTGAGGATCTAGGAATTGATGATCACATTAGGCTTTCAAAGGCCTTAATTCTAAAGTTTAGGTGACCCAGTTGAAACAGAATGGTAAATATTTTCTTATCCAAACTGGTACTACTAGGTAATGCCTCAAATAATTATAGGTACAAATGTGGCCAAGTTTATCTCTAGCTATTATATGTTGGGGATATTCACAAGCTTGATGTTTTGATAGGTTGTAAAGAATTGTAACATCATATAAAAGAAATAGTAATTTTAATGGCTGAAATTCTGTCATAGCGAATGTAACACACACACACACACACACACACACACACACACACACACACACAATCTTAATCCAAGATGAAAATTTCCCCTTTCATTGAAGCTCAAAAAAGCTAGGGAAAAAAGATGGAATTCCCCCTACATATTAAGAGGAAAGTTATGTAAATATTAACATTAGAAATAGAAAGTTCACATTAGAAATCTAGACAGAGCATTCCTCGTCCAAACTGGTATTTGAAGATGTTCCCTCCAGGATTACTGCCTTATTTTGGCAGATGGGTTAATGTTTGCATAGTTCATTGAAACTATAAGCTATACCTTGCAGGGGTGGATGGGCAGGTCATAGTGGAGCATTCTGACAAGTTGATCTACTGAAGAAGGAAATGGCAAAGCACTACAACATATCTGCTAAAAAATATCTTGAGGGAGGACCTGATATGCTATGCTCCATGTGATCATAAAAAGTTACACACAACTAGACAACAACAAATTTGAGGTTTTATTAAAAGATATAACATTTCCTTCACTTAAAATACACACACGTTCTCCAGAAGTATACTTCTTAGAATTTCTAAGTATTTCATTTAGAACAGAAATAATTTTCACACTTTAGAAGCCCTAAATTCTTCTGCTGCATATTTTCCAATTCTTAGGAAAGTGAGAGCTATAATTAAAAAGTCACTTTGATTTAATATTTTATTTAGAAATGCAAAATATTTAATTCATCTCCTCTTAAAGTTAAGTTAAAAACAGGAAATATGGAAATGTGTTCTGATATAAGTAAAAATTTAAAAATATGTATTTATATACTTTGACAAGATGATAGTGAAAAATGTGGTAAATAAAGCAGGTACAGTAAGAGAGAAGAAAAGAAAGAAGAGAGTGATAGAGGGAAGGAAGAGAGAGAATACGTTCTCATTTGCAAAATGAACAATTTTGCTTACATTTCTCATAAATATCTTCCAATGCTAAAATTCTATAATTCTTATAATGGTCTACCATAGTTTATTTTTATTTAATTTTTTTTTATTCTTAAAGTTATATTTTATTTTTTTAATGGATACAAATCCACTTTCTTTCCCTCCCACCACCTTCATTGGTAGGGGAGAGGAAGACTCTGATAACAAAATATGCAAATTTCCTCACTGACCCTGCTCAAAAAGTAAATGGCTCATTTTGTACCCTGAATCCAAACCTTTTCTCTTTTTTTCAAAATTTATTAATTGTTTGTTTGTTTATTTATTTAGTTTAGAATATTTTTCCATGATTATATGATTCATGTACTTTCCCTCTCCTCCCCCTTCCCATAGCCAATGAGCAATTCAATTGGATTTTACATATATCATTGGTCAAGACTTATTTCCATATTTTTATTATTTGCAGTAGAGTGATCATTTAGAGTATACATCCCCAGTCATATCCCCATTGAAACATGTGATCAAGCATGTTTTTCTTCTGCATTTCTGCTACCACGGTTCTTCCTATGGATGTAGATAGCATTCTTTCTCATAAGCCCCTCAGAATTGTCCTGGATCATTGCATTACTGCCAGTAGAGAAGTTCATTATATTCAATTGTGTCACAGTGTATCTGTCTCTGTGTACAATGTTCTCCTGATTCTGATCGTTTCACTCTGCATCAATTCCTGGCAGTCTTATCAGTTCACATGGAATTCCTCCAGTTTATTATTCCTTTGGGCACAATAGTATTCCATCACCAACAGATACCACAAATTGTTCAGCCATTCCCCAATTGATGGGCATCCTCTCATTTTCCATTTTTTGCCAAAACAAAGAGCAGGGCTATAAATATTTTTGTACAAGTCATTTTCCTTACGATCTCTTTGGGGTACAAACCCAGCAGTGGTATGGCTGAATCAAAGGGCAGGAAGTCTTTTAAAGCCCTTTGAACATAGTTCCAAATTGCACTCCAGAATGGTCAGACCAATTCGCAACTCCACCAACAGTGTATTATTGTCTCAGTTTTATCACATCCCCTTCAACATTTATCACTTTTCTTTTCTATAATATTGGCCAATCTGCTAGGTATGAGATGGTACCTCAGATTTTGCATTTCTCTAATCAGGAGGGATTTAGAAAACTTTTTCATGTGCTTATTCATAGTTTTGATTTCATCATGGGAAAACTGCATATTCATGTCCCTTGACCATTTATCTACTGAGGAATAGTTTGATTTTTTTGAAAACTTGACATAGTTCCTTATATGTTTGGGAAATTAAACCTTTGTCAGAGAGTTTTGTTATAAAAATGTTCTCTAAGTTAGTTCCATTCCTTCTAATTTTGGTCACATTTGGTTTTGTTTGTACAAAACCTTTTTAATTTGATATAATCAAAGCCATTCAATTTACTTTTTGCAATATTCTCTATCTCTTGCTTGGTCTTAAATCCCTTCCTTTTCCACAGATCTGATAGGTATACTATTTTATGTTCACCTAATTTATTTATGATTTCACTCTTTATATTTAAGTCATATGCCCATTTTGAATTTATGTTGTTATAGGGTATGAGATGTTGATCTAAACCTAATCTCTCCCATATTGTTTTCCAATTTTCCCAGAACATTTCATAAATAGTGAGTTCTTTTCCCAAGAGCCAGGGTCTTTGGGTATATTGAACTCTAGCTTACTGAGGTCATTTAGCCCTAGTCTATTCCATTGATTCATCCTTCTGTCTCTTAGCAAGTACCATATTGTTCTGAAGACCACTAATTTTTACTACAGTTTAAGAACTGGTACTGCTAGGCCCCCATTTTTTTCATTATTTTTTTCACTATTTCCCTTCATATTCTTGATCTTTTGTTCTTCAAGACGAATTTTGTTATATTTTTTTCTAATTCTATAAAAAGTTTTTGTTAGTTTAATAGGCATGGCACTGAATAAATAGATTAATCTGGGTAGGATTGTCATTTTTATTATATTAGCTTGTCCTATCCAGGAGGAATTAATATTTTCCAATTGTTTAGATGTAGTTTTAATTGTATTAAAAGTGTTTTGTAGTTAGGTTTGTCCTGGAAGATAGATTCCTAAATATTTTATATTTTCTAGAGTGATTTTAAATGGAGTTTCTCTTTCTAACTCCTGCTGCTAAGTTTTGATGGAAATATTTAGAAATGCTTATAATTTATGTACCCTGCAACTTTACTAAAGTTGTTAATTATTTCCACTAGCCTTTTAGTTGATTTTCTGGCATTTTTTTAAAGTATATCATCATATCATCTGCAAAGAGTGATAGTTTAGTCTCCTCATTGCCTACTTTTATCCCCTCAATTTCTTTTTCTTCTCTAAATGCTACTGCTAGTGTTTCTAATACAATATTAAATAAAAGAGGCTATAAAGGGCATCCTTGATTCCCTCCTGATCTCATTGGGAAGGCTTCAAACTTGTCCCCATTGCAGATGATGCTTGCTGATGGTTTTAAATGTACACTGTTTATTATTTTGAGGAATGGTCATTCAATCCCTATACTTTCTAGTGTTATCAATTGGAATGGGTGTTGCATTTTTGTCAAAGGCTTTTTCTGTATCTATTGAGATAATCATGTAATTTCTGTTGGTTTGATTATTTATATGGTCAATTATGTGGATGGTTTTCCTAATATTAAACCATCCTTGCATTCCTGGTATAAAACCCAACTGATCACAGTGAATAATTACTTGCTGGAGTCTTTTTGCTAGTATTTTTTTTAAGATTTTTGCATCCATATTCATTAAAGAGATTGGTTATTAGTTTTCTTTCTCTGCTTTCGTCTGCCTACTATGATAGTGAAAATATTTTTTGAGAGTTACAAATATCATTTTTCTATATAGGGATATAAACTATCTCGCCTTACTGAATCCCTTTATAAAAGAATTGTTTCCCATCTTTCTTGTTTACCTTTTTATGTTTCTCTTGAATTCTGAATTTGGACATCAAATTTTCTATTTAGTTCTGGTCTTTTCTTTAGAAATATTTGGAAAACCTCTATTTTGTCAAATCTCCATGCTTTCCCCTAGAAGTATATAGTCAGTTTTGATAGGTATGCGATACTTACTTGTAGACCCAATTCTCTTGACATTCTGAATATCATATTCCAAGCCTTCTGGTCCCTTAGTGTGGAGGCAGGAAGATATTGTGTAATTCTGATTAGTGCTCCTTGATACATAAATTGTCTCTTTCTGGCGTATTGCGATATTTTCTCTTTAGCTTGGAAGCTCTTGAACTTGACAATTACATTCCTGGAGGTTGTCTTTTGAGAATTTAATATAGAGGATGATCTATGGACTCTTTCAATTTGTATTTTGCCCTCTTTTTCAAGAATATCAGGGCAGGTTTCTTGGATAATGTCTTGTAATATTATGTGAAAGTGTCTATTTTTTCCAGGTTTTCCAATAGACCAGTGATTCTCAAAGTGGGATCCACCACCCCCTGGTGGGTGCTGCAATGATCCAGGGGGGTGGTAATGGCCACAGGTACATTTATATTCCTATTAATTGCTATTAAAATTAAAAAAAATTAATTTCCAGGGGCACTAAGTAATATTTTTTCTGGAAAGGGGGTGGTAGGCCAAAAAAGTTTGGGAACCACTGCATTAGACCAATGATTCTCAAATTATCTTTCCTAGATATGTTCTCTAGATCAGTCATGTTATCAATGAAATATTTCATTTTTACTTCTATTTTGACATTCTTTTGACTTGACTTTAATTCTTGCTGCCTTGTGAAATCATTAGCTTCAACTTGCACAACTCTTGTCTTTAAAGACTGGTTTTCAGCTAAGATCTTTTGATTTTCCTTCTTGGCTTGGTCTATCCTGCTTTTTATGGCTTTAAGCAGGTCAATTCTGGTCTCCAATATATTTATTACTTAATGTGATTTCTGTGCTTCTTTTTGCAAGTAGGAAATTCCATCTCTTAAACTGATATTTTTTCTTTTTGAACTATTTCCCTCTTTCCTCTCTATTTTTCTTCTATTTTCTTACTTCGTTCTTGAATTCTTTTTTGAGTTCCTCAAGAACTTGTGGCCAATTTCCATTTTTTTGGAACTTTTGGATTTGTTTGCTTGTTTGTCACTCTCTGATATCATTTTTATATTCTTCTATTTTTCTACATAGAAGTTATCCAGAGTCAGAGGTTTTTCATTATTTATTCATTTGTTTGTTGTTTGTTACTTATTGTAATTATAGATTATAGTTTTTGGATGTTGGTGGCCATTTTATTTTCCCTTTTCAGCTAGAAGTCTGAGTGAGGAGGGCAAGCAGCTCACTATGTATTGAGCTACAGAACAGTTTTTGCCCTGAGGCTATTTTGGAGTCTGCTGTGGGCAGCCCCTCTCTGCCCTATCTCTCTGCCTCCAAAATCTGCATTCCTCAGCCTCAGGTCCCAAGTCTTTCTGCCCTCAGGGGTGTCATTTGTGCCCTCAGTCAGCCCCCAAGAACCTAGAGATTGCCTCAGCACTCTCTCTGACTCTAGCATGGTAGGTGGTAATGGGGAGGGGTGATAACTCGAGCTTTGGTAGGTGTAATTTTACCCCCTTATAGCCAAACCCTGCCTACCTTCAAGGCTGCATCCTATGGTAGAGCTCCTTTACTTGTTTGATTTTGATTTTTGTCCTTTTGAGATGCTTTATATCAGTAGGCTATGAAGAAGACATGTCCCTTGCTTCTATTCTGCAGCCATCTTAGCCCAAAAGTCCTCTGCCATAGTTTTAGTATTCTCTATGAGAATATGGTCGACTTAAATATCACAAGAGAATGAAAACAATGGACCAAACTTTATGAGAAAGAAATATTTAACCTCCTCACAAAACAACTACAAAATATAGAGAATTGGTATCTATAGGCATTCAAGTGAAAAAAGTGAGTCTTTGGTCCTTTATTAATAACAAGCTCAATATGTCAACAATGTGATATTATTAATATTGGAAAATGTTCATGTTATCACAAGAAATAAAATTATAGCTTCCACAAGGGAATTAATAATAATATCATGCTTTGCACTGCCTGGACTACAAATGGAATTGAAATATTATATTCATTTCTGGACATCAAATTTTAAGAAGGAGATTTATGAGTTTCTGGATATTCAGATAAGATGTAATCTATTGACAAATTGTTAGAAAACCATGCTATATTAAGAGTTTTAAAAGGAACTAAAATGTTTATTTGAATGAGGGAATGTCTAAGTTTCTTCCAATATTTGCAGGGGTATCATATGGAGAAGGATATTTCTCAGTTCAGGTAACCCCACAGGAGGAAAATTGAGATTAATGACTAAAGGTGATAGGGCAGAAAATTTTGATGCAATAAAAGGAAAATATTCCATAGTAATTATGACCAACTCTATAATTGCTTGCCTGTATAGCAGTGAATTCCTATCATTACTAAGACTAGCTAGATTACCATGTGAGTCATTGTTGGAAGCTAGAGGACCATTTGGCATAGATTTTGTAGTAGAGTTTCTATGAGGGGAAATTAGACTTGCTGACTTCATTCAATCATTCTTCCAATATTTATTAAGTACCTCCCATTTGTGATGGGCTATTTTTGGCCCTGGGGTACAAGTGAGGTAAGTTGTTGTTGTTGTTGTTGTTGTTTTTGGTTTGTTTATTTTGGCAATATATCTGGATTTAAAAAAAATTATCTGAATACATTATCTGAAAAGTTTCACTGCAACATCCTATTCAGTATCATAGTGACAAAGACTATAATAGTGGTACCAGAAGTGGTTTATATCCCCTTAACCAGAAAGGGTTTAATAATAAAAGTTTTTCTACCTTCCTATCTGGTAGTAACATGTGAAGGAAACAAATACAAAATAGTCCTCAGAACTGTTCCAGTCCCCTTGCACTTGTATGGTGGGTAGAAATATAGCAGAATTGGGACAGTTTGTTAAATTTTACATAGCTTCACCCATTTTGGAAAAATATTGATAATTTTGATTTTTCTATATCTCAATTTATATAAAATATGTGTGAGGAGAGAGAGTTTCTAGGGTCAATGGAGATTGAAAAACAGATGGGATATTTTGGTTGAAAGCCAAATTTTGAAATTTATGCCATTGTATTCAATAATTTCAATATTCATTGAGAATCTGGCAAAGATGAGTCTTATCATTCTCAAAGCCCAAAGACCTTAATGCTTAAAATCAGAGTACTGACTCCATAATTAATATATTACTTTATAATGTAGTTAGACTCCTAGTAAATTAATCGCTTGTATTTTTCTGCTTTTGAAATTTATAAGAGACTTCTTTCTTACTTTTAACATATGAGAAAACTGCATTTTTTCAAAATGTTCCCAATGAAGAGCATTGCATTTATCAAGAAAAAATTCAGAATGCATCTGGGGGAAAGAAAAATTTGTTCAATTATCAGACATTGCCCTCTCAGACTTGAAGCAATATAACATTTAAAACTATTGGTGCGTTATTGTTAGGAGTAGCCTTCAATCAATTTTAAAGGCTTTTATTCTCCTTTGATCCCAGGACCTTACTTATGATCTCATCCTGATCTCTATACTCAATTCAATTGACCAAGTCTTTTTGAAGGAAGGTAGTGTCAATGGTTTATTGCCCTTTATAAATGTGTCCACACCTTGAAGCCAGAAAACTTATGGTCCCTTTATCTGAAAGAGATTGGAAATTCTTGTTGACTGCTAGAATCTGTTTGTGCTCATGTGCAAAGGTATAAACTTTTGAAATGAAATGAAAACTCTGGTGAAGTGATAGTTCCAAATATCTGGAATGATTCCAAAATTTTTCCCACTGCTTGTGGCACAGATATTTCTTGTGATAAAAATGTCAGTATAAACCAAACTCAATTTTGAGTATCACATGAGCTTTATCTAGATGGATACCCAAACTTTGTGAGAAAGATTTTAAAAAATATCAAACTGAGTATTATATTTCTTCATTGCTGAAAGGAAACATAGCTGGGAAAAGGGATAGTGAACTGGCTTTAGAGTCAGGACTATGTCTTCTGACACACATGCTTACTGTGGGACCCTGGCAATTTCCAGTGTCCCAGGCAACACTGTGATATTATAATTTGGAGAGCAATTGATGATCTGTAGTGGTAGAGAGAGTAACTCATACTAATGAAATCACAGGTCTGACCAGAAAGAAAATTTTTCAAAAGATTTGTTTTCTTTTTTTTTGTATAATTAGTTATAGAAATCAATAACATAGTAAACTAGTCTTTAATAAACCTAAACTTCAAAGCTATTGGAGGAAGAATTCACTTTGTGACAAAAACATTTAGTAAAAATTGGAAAACAATTGGGGCATAGTCCAAAATCTCACACTGTACACCAAGATAAAGTCTAAATGGATCCTTGACTAGAAATAAAGGGCAACACCAGAACCAAATTAGGTGAACCTGGAAATAGTTTTGTTGTCAGGCTTATGGATAAGGGAAGAATTTATAACCAAACAAGACATAAAGAATATTAAAACAATGAAATGGATAATTTTGATTATATTAACTTTAAAAGTTTCTGCACAGACAAAACCACTGCAACCAAGATTGGAAGTGAAACTCCAAATTGGGTAGAAAATTATAGCAACAAAGGAATAATGAACTGGAGGAATTCCATGTGAACTGGAATGACTTCCAGGAATTGATGCAGAGTGAAAGGAGCAGAACCAGGAGAACATTGTACACAGAGACTGATACACTATGGCACAATCGAATGTAATGAGCTTTTCTACTAGTAGCAATACAAGGATCCAGAGCAAGGCTGAGGGACTTGTGAGAAAGAAAACTATGCACATTAAGAGGAAGAACTGTGGGAGGAGAAACACAAAAGAAAAACAACTGCTTGAACACATGAATTGATGGGTCTTGACCAATGATACATGTAAAACCCAGGGGAATTGTGCATTGGCTACATGGAAGGGAGGGGTATGGGGGAGAAGGAAGGAACATGAATCATGTAACCATGGCAAAATATTCTAAAGAAAAAAAGAAAAAATAGAAAATTATAGCAAATGTCTCTGAGAGACATAAAATGTCATGTCTCATATATATATATATATATATATATATATATAAATTATAACAACACAGAGTTGAAAAAATGATCAAAGTATATGAACAAACCATTTTTAGAGGAAGAACACAAATTATCTATAATTTTATATCTATATGGAAAATGCTCCAAACCACAATTGATTAAAGAAATGCACATCATAGCAACTCTGAGATACCATCTCATACCTCTCAGAGAGGTCAATATGATCAAAACCAAAAATATAAATGTTGAAGGGAATATAGGAAAATTGGGACACTAATACACTGCTGGTGTGACAATAAACTTATACAACTATGAAGCAACATGGAACCATGCCCAAAGTATAGTAAAACTCCTGAGTCTGTATTCCAAAAGAGATCAGAGATAGGGGAAAAGGATCTACTTGTACAAAAGTATTTTAGTCATTCTTTTTGTAGTGGCAAAGAATTAGAAACCAACAAAGTGTCCAACAATTCAGGAATGACAACAAGCTGTGGTATATGGTTGTAATGGAATTCTAGTACACCAAAAGAAAAGATGAATGAGATTATTTAAAAAAAAACTAGGAAGACTTATAAGAAAGGTCAAAGACTATGTGGCAGGAGATAAGCTATAAAAACTGGAAAGGTGGGAAGGTACAAGATTAGGATAGAGTTGGAATGCCAACTAGAGTATTTTATGTTTAACATTGAAGGTGATGGTGAATTTATTGAGTGCATGATGCAGTTTATTGAGTAGATGGGATACGATTTTTGAAAATATGTTTTAAGAAAATCACTTTGGTAGCTAAACTGAAAATGTATGGCAGTGGGGAGAGATGAGGTAGACAGCTCCATTAGCAGGCTATTGCAATAATCTAGGAAAAAGGTGATGAAATCCTGCACTGGACTGGAGGCAGTATCAGCAGACAGATGTTATAAAAGTGAACCTGATGGGTCTTGGTAACAGATTGGATATGGGGATCCAAGGATAAGACCAAGGTGGTGAACCTGAGGGACTGGGAGGATGTGATCGCCCTCTACAATAATTGGCAAAGTAGGAGGGGAAGAAGTTTAAGGTAGAGGATAATGAGTTCAGTTTTAAACATGTTGAGCTTAAGATATCTACTTGACTTCCAATTTGAGATGTCTGAAAGTCAGTTGGAAATTGAAGATTGCAGGTCAGCAAAGAGGTTAGAAAAACATAGGGAAAGATTTGAGAATCATAAATAAAGATGATAATTAAATTCATGCAAGTCAATTAATTCACCAAATGAAATAGTATCTATAGAGAAAAAGGCCCCAGAAACAACTCTGTGGGACATTTGTGGTTAGAGGGTATGATCAAAATGAATATCCAACAAAGGAGAATAAAAAAGAACAGTTTGATAGATAGGAGGAGAACCAGAATAGAGTGGTATCAAGGAGAAGGTGATTAGCAGTAACAAACATTGTAGAGAGCTTTTGGAGGATGAAAATTGAGGAAAAGCCATTGAATTTGGCAATTTGGAGACCTGTTTACTTTGAACAAACATTTTAACTAGAATGATGAAGTTGAAAGTCACTCTAATGCCACTGATCTTTGACTGACCTACAAGCTCAGTCCTTTGGAAAATATGGCAATCGATATTTTGAAGATGCATAACATAACTAGAAGAAAATCATATTAAAAAGATTGATTTTTTCTGGAAAAATAATTACACTTAAAGGAAAAATATTTTATCACAATAATTCCACCTCTCAAAATTCATTCTACATCAGAGTAAGTGATGAAAATATGTAATAGTGATTTTTTTTAAATCAGAGCCAAAAGTTTTGGATTTGAACCCTAGTTCTGTACTATGTGACCCCTGAGGAAGTTGTATGTTTGTTCAGGCACCATTTATAGAAAGATGACATGAGACTATTCTTTAAAGCCCCTTCCCAGACTTAAAATGTATAACATAAAATTTTCAGTTTCCAAAACCTTTAGGAACTCCCTTGAAGTACCTATGTCTGGGGTGAATACTTCTGCCATCATTAACTTTTAAGAACTTTTCTACATAAAGATAAAAATAGACACATATCTTTATCCAGGAAGAAATTTCCTAGAGGTCTGAGCTTGAAGGGGTCTAGGGGTGGGGACTGTGAGATCTGTGTTTTTTGATCCTCTTTCAAAGAATGGCAAATATCTCAGAAAGCACCAGTTACCTTTTGCATATAGTTTGGAGTTCAGGAATTCAGTCTTGTGGAGATTAACAGAAAAAGTGAATATAATAGATTACATTTTTATTATGGTAAAAATATCATTTCATATTCCTATAGCTTAAAAATAGCCGAAGAGATTTTCCTTAAGCTTCAGCAGAAAATCACCTTGGGGCTGAAAAGGAGCATAGAAAGCTTAAGCTGAGAAAAAAAGAATTTTTTTCTAAAGTTTATGAGCCAGTGAAAATAGGAAATTATAAAGATAAATGTCCTACAACATCATTTGTTATCTCAAATATGTATCCAAACATAGATATGTTTGATATATATGTCCATACTCACACATAAAATGAGGTAACTCATTTACAGTGAATCCCCAAGTCTCCACTAGTAGAAAATTACATTCAGTGGAAATGTTTTAAACACAAATTGGAGAAGCCATCAAAGCTAGTGCAAATGGTTTATGTGACCTATAAATGTGTGTGTGGAAAAAAAAAATATATATATATATATATATTCATGCATACCAGGATATTCACAATTGAAAAGTAATTTTCACTAGTTAGCAAATTGTTTGTATATACTTATGATCTATAGCAGGAAATCATATAATTGGAATGTCAGGCACATCATATGTGGTAAATGTCATATTTCGTAACTATATTCAATATGCATTAATTTTAAAAAGTTAGACTTGGAGTCAGAAGAACCAAATTCAAGCACTAATTTTTTAATTACTAACAAGTCATTTAATGTTCCTAAGTCTATACTTCCCTTTCTTATATAATAGGGAAAAATAAATTATAATGGACGTTTCTGGTGTACAAGATGACTAAGGAAGCCATCTTGCTCAGCTCTCACAAATTCTCTTCTAAACCACACTAAACAAAAGTCTTACACCAAGTTTTAAAGAAGAGGATCAGTCAACCAGACCAGAAGAGCATGGAGGACTAGCACAAGTGGTCTGTCTCATGGGTAAGAGGAGAGTGAAGTCTGAGTAGACAGAAACAAGAGTCCACCAAAACCCAATGTTCTGAATAACGTCCCTTTCCCTAAGCAGTTAGGGTCCAACCTGACATAAGCCACAAGTGAGGCTCTACCCCCAGGGGCCAACCAATGGCAAGGTTTTGCCTCTGAGGCCAGCCAACAGTGAGGCTCCACCCCTGGACCAACAACAAGAATTCACCTGCAGAACTGTCCAATTCATAAACATGACTCAACTTTAGTATAGATTTAAAAATCACAAAATAAATTTATAAAAAATGAATTTTAAAAATCTGATTCTAAAGAGTTGTTGCGGTGACAGGGAGGTTCAAGATATAAACATAGATGAGAACAGCATTGAGAAAGTAGTTCCATGTGAAGCATCAAAGAACAAAAAATTAATTTGTCTCAAGTCCAAAAAGATCTAAGAAAACTTTGATGAAAGGAAGTTTAAAAATCAAATGGGGGGGGGCAGCTGGGTAGCTCAGTGGATTGAGAGCCAGGCCTAGAGACGGGAGGTCCTAGGTTCAAATCCGGCCTCAGACACTTCCCAGCTGTGTGACCCTGGGCAAGTCACTTGACCCCCATTGCCTACCCTTACCAATCTTCCACCTATAAGTCAATACACAGAAGTTAAGGGTTTAAAAAAAATTTAAAAAAAAATTAAAAAAAAATCAAATCAGGGACTTGGAAGAAAAATTGGAGAAAAGTGAGAATATTGCAGGAGAATCATGAAAAAAAAGAATCAACAGCTTGGTAAAGAAAACATAAAAAAGGAAGAAAAATTCTAAAAATTTGCTCAAGTAAATAACTCCTTAAAATGTACAATTGGTAAAATAGAAATTAGGCACACAGAGTCACTAAAGAAAACAAGTCTTTTTAAAAGTAGAACTAGCCAAATGGAAAAGGACACACATAAGCTCAATGAAGATAATGATTTTGGGCTTCTTAAAAATTGGAATCAGAGAACTGGAAAAGAATGACACCACGAGACTTCAAGAAACAACCAAATAAAAGTAAAAGAATGAAAAAAAATGGAATAAAATATGAAATTTTTCATTAAAAAAACTGACTTCAAAAATAGATGGCAGAAAAATAATTTAAGAATTTTTGGATTTCCTCAAAACCAAGAGAAAAAAAAAGGACTTGAATCTCATACAAAGAAAAATGATGAAGGAAAATTCCCTTGGTTTCCTAGAATAAGAGGGTAAAATAGAAATTGAAAGAATCTTCCAATCACAAAATAAGAGATCCCCAAAGGAAAAATCCAAGAAATAATATAGTTAATTTCCTGAATCCGCAGACCAAAGAAAACATTCTTTAAAAAGTCAGAAAGAAACAATTCAAATACCATGGAGCCACAGTTAAGATTATGCAGGATTTAGCAGCTGCCACATTAAAGAATTCCAGGGCTTGGAATATTATATTTCAGAAGGCAAAGGAACTAAGATCACAACTTAGAATCATCTACCCAGGGGAATTCAGTATAACACTATAGTGGTAAAAATGGACAATTAATGACATTAAAAATATTCAAGAATTCCTTATGAAAAGATCAGGACTTCATAGAAAATTTGACATTCAAACAGAAGACTCAAGAAGGATAAAAAGATAAATAGGAAAGAAAAAATATGACAATTCAATGAGGTTAAATTGTTAAACTATGGGAAGATCATACCGCTTCTTTGATCTTTATCAATATTAGGGAATTTAGAAAGAATATTCATAGATATAGAGTATCAATATAAGGGAAATTAGAAGAAATACTTATAGATAGGGTAAATTAAGGGAGCAGTAAGAAGACTACCCTGGGAGAAGAGGGAAGGGAGAGATACAATGGAATGAATTCTCTCACATAAATGAAGCTCAAAAGAACTATAATATAGAAGGGGAGTATGGCAAGTAACACTTGAATCTTACTCTCTTCTGATTTGGCTCAAAGAAGTGGAAAAAGAAATCTGTATTACCCTAAAGGGAAATAAAAAGGTATAGTTAGGAGGGAAGAAGTTGAAGCTATAGAAAGAGACAGATTGGTGGAGATGATGGTCAGAAATAAAACACTTGTGAAAAGGGATAAAGTGAAAAGAAAGAGAAAAGAATAAATAGAAGGAAAGTAGTAAGTTTTACAAGAAACACTTTTGAAACAGAGACTCACAGAGGAATGGTAAAAGGCTAGAATACTATCTATTACTCTTAAGCTGAAGTTAAAAAAAATCAGGGGTAGCAATCATGAATCTTAATTCATTAATTAAAAGCCAAAGTAAAACTAGATTTAATTAAAAGGGAAAAAAGAAGAAAATTATAACTTGTTAGTTAAATTTTGCTATCTATCATAGGTAATAAAGTAATATTAATAGTAAACATATGTGTACCAAGTGGTATAGCATCAAAATTTTTTGAAGAAGCTAAATGAATTACAAAAAGAAATAATAAAACTGTACTTTTGGGGGACCTTAACTTTCCAATCTCAGAATTAGATAAATCTCATAAATAAGAAGCTAATGAGGTGAATAGAATTTTAAGAAAATATTAGACATGATAGAACTCTGGAGAAAGTTAAATGGGAAAAGAAAAACATACATTTGTTTTTCAGCAGTGCATGTCACCTATATAAAAACTGACCATATATTAGGGCATAAAAAATTCACAGTAAAATGAAGAAGAGTGGAAGTATTATATGTACTATTTCCAGATTGTAATGAGATAAACACTACATTGACTAAAGTTTCCTGGGAAGAGAGAATAAGAATTAACTGAAAACTCAATAATCTCATCCAAAAGAATAATTGGATCAAAGAACAAATGATAGAAACAATCAGTAATTTTATTAAGGAGAATGACAACAGTGAGACAACATACAAAATTATGAGATACAACTAAAGAAGTTCTAAGGGGAAAATTAATTTTTTTAAAAAAAATTTTTTTTTAAACCCTAAACTTCTGTGTATTGGCTCCTAGGTGGAAGAGTGGTAAGGGTGGGCAATGGGGGTCAAGTGACTTGCCCAGTGTCACACAGCTGGGAAGTGTCTGAGGCTTGTTTTGAACCTAGGACCTCCCATCTCCAGGGCTGACTCTCAATCCACTGAGCTATCCAGCTGCCCAGGGAAAATTAATATTTTAATGACATCAATAAAATAGAGAAATAATGGATTAACAGATTGAGCATGCAATTAAAACAAAAAAATAGAAAAAGTACAAATTAAAAATCCCTCAATTGAACATCAAATGGAAATCCTGAATGGTCTAACTCTCAAGTATGCCATGGCATGGAAAGTATTATATAGTACATTGCTATAACCATCACCAGCCTTGGAATACAGATTCTGTCAAATGTATGGATAAGAGAAGAATGAATGACCAAATAACCAGGTTGTTTGTGTGTTTTTATTTATTATTTGGTTCTGTAACTTCCAGTAAAACAATACTTGAGTAAATAGTTAAAAGAAAAGTTAGAATTATAAGTAATATATTTAATATTTTCAAATCTTACTTTGGCTTTCTTTTTAGTCCTTTCAAGAATGGAATAACTACATTAAAGAAAGTTGAAGACTATTCAAAGGTAAATTTGAAGTTCATGTGGTAAGAATAACAATCATTTGTAGAATTAATTTTTTGTTTAACTTTACTATTAATGACTTTTAGTTGATTTGGTTTAGTCCATAAATTGGTGAATGATGGTATTTCTTGAACTGATTGATTTACTGTCTAGATTAAATAAAAATAAAGTACATGAACACTCAAAATGAAATTAAAATATATACAAATAATTCTGCTTTTACATTAAATAAAATAACAATATTCACAAAACTTAAACCAAAATAATCTAGAGAATTATTTCACCTCTATTTTTTCATATACATATCTTAAGTTTAAAAAGACATTATTGGCACATATTATAGTGGAAAGAACCTTGGACTAGAAATCAGAAAACCTAGATACTATTCCTATTCCTGTTAACCAGTCATTATAGGACCTTTGAGAAATCATACCTCATCCTGATCTGTAAAATAAAAGAACTGGACTAAATAATATCTCAATTCCTTTTCAATTCTAAAACTCAATGATTCTCTATGAATCAAAGTAATTGCAGTGAAAGTAAAGAAATGTATTTTCTTCTCCTGAGGATTTCAGGGGAAAAAATCTTCTAGTGCTCTTTTTTAAAGTCTATAAACCTACGATTTCCATGATAATTTGTAATAAGTAAAACTGAAAAAGAAGCTGCACAAGTGCTGAATGTCTAAAATGTAGTTCATGAAATGAATGAAAAGGGTGAAAATCTGAAGAATTAATTTTCATTTTTTCACTGAAGTACATTTTTCTAGTACAGTTCCTATTCAAATGAAAATTTCTATTATAATACTTACGTCAAAGACAGCTACAAAATTTCACCTAGTAATGAATATTTTCCACTGATTTATACAGAGGGAGAATCTATAACAGTATTTTTTCCTTTTTCTTAATAAAATGTCTATTAATAGAGGAAAGGACAATGGTAGTATTTCACAAAATACACTAGTAGACTCTCAGCATATATATTAAACTTTCTTATTGATTCATAATTTGAAAGTGTCAAAGCATTATGTGCTTTTGCCTGAACTACCTGTAGGACCAATTTTGAACAACATAGCATTTTAAATTATTATCTTGTTTGTTTAGGTCAATTGGTCTGGTTTTCACTCCCTCTGACCTCTTGCATCATTCTTTTCTGCTCAACCATTTATGGGAATAGTGTCAGGTGTGAGATTATATCCCTCCCTAGTTCTTTTAGTCTTGAGAAAGGATATTTAGAAAGATCATTAGGGGCGTACCCCTGCACTTATTTAAATTGTCCACTTTATCTAATACTTTGAAACTTGCAAGATTTATCTATAATCTGGAGGTCACTTATCTGGTTTGTTGAAACTTCTTATTCATGTGACTTAAACCCATACAATCAATATTTGGGGGAAAGGTCATGGAAGAGAGAAGAAAAATGAGAAAATGATTCCTGCCTACTGGCTTTTTTTTCCCTTCTGCTTTCAGTTGTCAAGGTTGAGGCCAATAAGTTGATGCCCTTTCTGAGTCTAAGATGTCTTGTGCTTGGGTAGGGCTACACTGGGTTAGCTGAAAAACTAAAAAGTATAAATTCCTGCAGAAGCCCATCTGTTAAATGTAAAGTTCACTTCTGGCATCATTAACTGATATTCAGTTTCTTCTATCATATTTGAGTTTGCCCTAACTCTGGCCCTAATCATGATTCCACTTGTCACCCTCAACTTTATAGCTTCATTATTTTACCTGATGCTTGGACTATAGTTTGGCTATATTTTCTCCTGACTTCATGAGTCAGAAATTTAGTGCCCTTGCTCTCCATTCAGAAATATCCCCCCCCCCCATGCTACTAGTTCTTACATACTACATTTACTCTATATTTGTTGGCAATCATTGGTTTGGGACTGTGAATATTTTGGCCAATTAACACAGAGTAGATGAGGTAAATTTTAGACCAATATTTTCAGCGACACTTGTAGTATCTAATCATCCATTGTTGCCCTTATTAAGCCAATGAGTCCTGTAACTGGAAAATGGATTATAAGGCCATTCAAAGAAGCACCTTTTTATTGGCAAAGGGTAGAGACCTATTTTAAAATTAGAAACTGTTAAAGGGACTGTTTTTGAAAATTTAGTTAAAGACATAAAGGTTATAGCTATTTCACTAATTGGAATCATTAGATTGAAGCCAATTTCCTAAACATTCATGGAAAAAATCATATTCAGTTTGGGAATTAAGTTCCAGTTATATTTTCAGATAATCTGCAAATGTGTCAATCTGAAGTTGCAATTGAATTAACACATTTTCTCCTAATTCTCCTTTCCTCTCCAGAGATTAAGCATTCCAAAGTAATGGATAGAAGAGAATATTTTTCAGCAGCTTTACATATTCTGTTCCAAGACCCAATTTATTCTCAAATGGCTCTATGTTCAACTATTAACTCTAAAACTTCTATGTGTAGCACATGAACATATAAAAAGTATTATTTACATGAGATCGTATTCTCTTAAAACTCTATTTCAAAACCTGGTGTTCATACGGTTAAAATGGAATTATTGGCAGAAAAGCAATAGTTCAAACTATTTTTAACACCCATTGATATTTCATCAACAGATATAATTTGAGGACAAATAAACATATTTTGGGTGCAGTATATGTTTTGGTATCTAAAAATTTTCTAGTTGATTCATATTGTCATTGATATAGATACTACAATATAGATCACAAACCCATCCATACCTGCTTAGGAGTTCACCACAAGGGTCTGCCTACAGCAGGGATCTTTATTTTCTCTTTATGACATTATGGTAGAAGTATAGCACTTGGGCTGTCAACCTCTTTTACTTTGTTTGTACCATGTGACTTGTCCCTATTTTTTTTTCATTCCTACATTTATTTTCCCATGGAAATGCTTTGTTCCACCTACCCTTTTAATTTCATAGTTTTTCAATATATTATAACGTATTCATGAAACAAACTTCTCCATCCCATTATCCATTATATAATACTCATTTTAATTCTTTATTTTTCATTTTATTTACTTACTGTAAACACATTTTATTAGCTGTCTTTTCCACTTTCATTTCTAAACATGACTGAACTAAAAAGAAAGAAAATCAACCATCATACAAAAATGTACAGTACAAGGAAACAAATTCTCCATTACTCATCTTCAGAAATATATAACTCTTTTTTTCATTATAAGTCTTTCACCTCTTTGAAAGGAAATGGGTAGCATGCTTCATCTTCAGCTCTCTGGTGTCATAATTTTCTATTGAACTCATTGGTTTGAACATATTTCACAATTTTTCTTTTTTTAATGATTGTAATTATTGCATAGATTGTTTTCCTATTTCTACTTCCTCTTCTCTGCAATGTTTAAAGATATGTTCGAAGTTTTGTTTGAAACTTTCCATTATATAACTTCCTATAATGAGATATTAGTTCATTACATTCATATTCCACAATTTTTGGTCATTTGCTGAAAATTCTTGAGTTTCCAGATTGAGATTACTTTCAAAAGAATTGCTATGAATATTTTGGTACATGTGGGTCTTTCTCCCCTTTCTTTCATCTCTCGGGGTGATAGGCATACTGATAATACTGAGTCAAAGAATATAGACAATTTAATGAGTTTTTCATCATATTTCCCAAATTCTTTGTTGTCTATCTAAATCAATTCACAGCCACTTCAACATTGTAGTAATGTGACTATTTCCCCCGCCCCCTACCTTTTCAACATTAGTCAGTTTTCACTTTTATATTTGCAAATCTGGTGATTGGAGAATGATAGTATCTTAGGATTATTCTACTTTGCATTCCAAAACATTTTTTCACATATATATGGATAGATAGATAGACTGATAGATAGATAGATGGATAGATGAATGGATTACTTACATTTATTCTTTGGACAAATACCTATTCATTTAAAATGATTCTTGCTTTTATAATTTTGAATCCATTTTAATTTTACATATTTTGCATATGAGATAACAAATGGGTCCTTTGGGGTTTATCATACAATATACTACCACATTTGTTTGCTTTTTTCCTGTTGACAGTACAAAGAATGAAAAAAAGAAAGTCTGCTCTCAAAGAGTTCATAATCTAATCCATCCACCCTCATATCATATTCTAGGTAATAGGCATTTTTCATTGAGTTGTTTTTCCCTTGTATATATTTAGATTTTGCTAGTTTAGTGATTTTTGGATCTCATTTAGAAAGTTGCATGATATTTTAGGGTTTGAGCAATCAATATTATATTAACCATAAGAGGAAATATCCAGAGGAATTTACCATGTATTTGGAATACCTTTCTCATATAGTCTCTGCAGTAGACATTCTCCATGGCTGCATAAATGACTGTATGGTATATACTATCTAGTAAGATTCTAAAAATTGGAAAAATCTTCAAACTATATTTTTAGATTCAACTAGATGATGATATGGATAGAATAATGGTGTCGTATTTAAGAAGTCCTGATTCTGATTATTGCTTCAGACCCTTACTTGTGGTTTAATCCTAGACCAGTCATTTAATCTCTTTGAACCTGTTTCTTCATTAGTAACATGAGGACATTAATACAAATCATCTCATAGGTTATTGAGAGGATCAAATAAGATATAAAGCAGTTTGCAAGCCTCAAAATGATATATATAAATGCTAGTTATCATTGTTTTGTTATTATTCTTATAATTTCATTTATCAGTTTTTATATCTTCATAGGAGACACTATGTAAGGCCTTATAATTAAAAATTCATATTTTAAATATGTTGATAAAATCAATCAAAAATCCATAGTTGTAGGATATTGGAAACACTGTGACTGACTAATGATAGAGAAACCAAGCCAAAACTTACATTATTTAGATTTGCCTTGGAGTTAAGATCATCTTTCATAGAAGCAAAACACAACTTTTGAGGAAAATGAGGGCTTAGATATGTCCTTTAAAGGTTTTCATTACATTATTGGTGCATTTCTGGATCTTGGTTTGGTGACCACTGAGCCATGATCAAAGTAATTGATCTCTCTTCAAAATTATTTTAAAAATTGTGGAGCATAGATATCCAAACCAAGCAATGAATCCCTGTGGTAAAAGCAAACTATACTTTCATTGGCCATACTCCCAAATTATAGACTCTTTGTGGGGAAGGAAAAGTAATAGAATATTAATTAATTCTGTCACATTCAGTCAGATTTTTTAATAACTAGGCAAAGTTTGACCTTGACTTTTATGTTTATAGACTAAAGCAAAAAGAAAGCACTTAGAAGAATAGAAGCATAAAGGCAAAACCTAGTAAACTTTTTACTATCTAATTCCTACCTCATTTTAATTTTGTATCTAACTTCCCATACTGCTGTCCAATTTTCCTATCAGGTGCCCAAATGTCATTGTTCATTAATTTCACCTCTATGTAGAGTTAATGCAGAGTTTGAGGACATAAACTGACTGGGTAGTAATACTAATGCTAAACTTAGAATAAGCATGAGGTTATTTTAAGCATTAATTAATTTTTATGATTAATGATTTGGGAGTACATTGGGATACAAACTTATAAATGAAAATTTAAGAACTTATATGCAGGGATATATGATTTGTTTCTTTCCATTCCTGATCTAGTAATTGTATCTTATTCTTTAACTTTCTTATGTATTCTTTTTTGGAAATTTAAACTTTTGAATATATAAAGACTATTAATGATATATATATATATATATGGGATTGGTGTCTCTCATTTCTTCTCTTTTTTTTCTCTCTCTCTCTTTATATATATATATATATATATATATGTGTGTGTGTGTGTGTGTGTGTGTGTGTGTGTATGTAGCACATATATATACATAAATATGTATGTATATATATACATATATATATATATATATAGAGAGAGAGAGAGAGAGACAGAGAGACAGACAGAGAGAGACAGAGAGAGACAGAGAGAGACAGAGAGAGAGAGAGAGTCACCGACACACACACACAAAATTTCTAAAGATGAATTTTTTTCTTTCTCCTTCTCTCCTTCCCTACTTATGTATCTATATCTATTCCCCTTCAGATCTTTTCCTTCTTAGTTTAAGTAGTATAGAATAAAAATATTTAGATTCAAATACTGATTATTTTTTGTTAATCAAAACTTATGAGGTTTCTAAATCAAAAATATTCAAAAGAAACTATTCACAATGCCCTCACTGAATGAACTTTATAGCGAAAGTCAATTGGTAACATCTGCTGCCTTTGGATAGAAAGCAAATTAATGTATCATACATGTTTGCAAATAATGCATGAAAACAGAATCCAGTAGATGTGAGCATTTCTAGCAAGATAGCTATAAGCTAAACATGAGTGAACACTGAACTTGACAGCTGGATAATTTTAATTTCAGTATAATTGATACCTTGGGGAAAACAGAACAAAACATGGTAAGAGGTTTTAATCAGATGTAGTTTTAGTGTGCATATAATATTGTTCTGGAAGTTAATCTGTGCTGGTGTGACTACTAAAATGATGGAATTGAGATAGGTTCAAGACCATAATATTTTACAATGTATCCAATTAAATAATTCATTTGGAATTGAATTAAAAATAATGGGAAACTACTCAATATATGGAATAAAGTGTTTTTTAAATTCCATTCAATTAGGTACAAAAATCTATTTTTTCTAATGGGGAAGAAGGTAGGAAAAGGGATAAGGGAATAAAAAAGATGTAGTAAAAGAGTGATTAAGGAAGTTGGTCCAGAAATAAAACTAAGGGACAAGGTAAAGATAAGGATAAAGGAACAGAGAAGAACATAAGATTGAGGGAAATGAATGGATAGTAATCACTGTTGTGAATATAAATGAAATGAACTCACCCAGAAAATGGAAGCTGAAAGTAAAATGGACCAGAATCCAGCCAAGCAGATCTGTATGTATGAAATATTTATAACAACTCTTATTGTGGTTTCATAGAATTGGAAATCAATGGATCAATTAGAGAATGGTAGAACAAGTTATGGTATATGGGGTTGTGATAAAATCCCGTTGTATTACAAAAAATAATGAACAGGATGGTTTCAGTAAAACCTGGAAAAAATTATGGGAACTGATGCAAACTGAAGTGAACAGAACCAGGAGAAAACTATACATAGGAAAAGTAATATTGTTAGCATGGTCAACTATGAAAGTTTCTATTGAACTCTAATCAATACTGTGATCTAAGATAATTCCAAAAGAATCATGATAAAAATTGCTACACAGGGGTTCCGGGTTAAGATGGCGGCAGAGTAAGAAGCAGCTCTTAACCTCTCCTGACCGAAACATACAAAACTCCTCAAGGGGACATAAAAACAAGTCCAGACGAACGGAGGAACCCCACAACAGGGCACAGCGTGGAAGGTACGTGGAATCGAGACATTTCCAAGCTATAATGGGCTCTCACTCAATCACAGGCTGAGCAACCGCCCCACCCCCACCCCCACCACACTCATCTATAGCTCCGAACCCAGCTAAAAAGAAATAGGGCAAGTTTGGGGCACCCATCGAGTCATCAGCAGCTGCGGGACCTGTTCCTGAGAGCAGCTAGACTTAGGACCCCATTAAGTCAAAAAAAGCACGCGAAATCTGAGCGCGCGCGCCTAAGCAGAACGCTGGGCTCAGAGAGCCTGCTGAGTAGAGGCGTGGGTGGAGGCAGAAACAGCCAGGAACTAAAGCCTAAGTGGGGAACCAGTGCAGACGGGTATACGACTGTGGAAGCAGCGCCCTGAGACTTGTAAAGAAACCTCCAGCAGAGGATCAAGCAAGAGGGCCCACCAGGGGGCTTGACCTTGGAAAAAACCAGAA
>NC_058134.1:134550665-134563770 GCF_016433145.1 Gracilinanus agilis | reverse complement strand
AAACTACCACACCAATGCAACTACCAACAATTTGGAAATTGGTCTTGATCAAGGACACATGACAAAACTAGTGGAAATGCGCATGGGTAGGGGGGGTGCGCGGGGGGGGTTGAAGGGGAAAGGAGGAGCATGAATCATGTAACCATGTTAAAAATGAATATTAATAAATGTAATAAAAAAAATTGCTACACATCTCCAGAATAAAAAAGGTAGTTCAGTGGTCCTGTAGATACAGTCCTGGAAGAGACTTAAATCCAACCTCAGACACTACCTGTATGATCCTAAATAAGGTACTTAATCTATGCCTGCCTCAGTTTCTTCATTTTTAAAATAAGGGAGGTTGTGCACTTATATCTCAGAATGGTTGTGAGGATAAAATAAAAATGATATTTGGAAAATGTTTCAAAAACCTTAAAGAACTGTATTTTGGTTGTTCACTTATTTAATTCATGTCCAATTCTTCCTGTTTCTGTTTGGGGTTTTCTTGGCAAAGATAACAGAGTTGTTTGCCAGTTCCTTCCCAACTCATTATACAGATGAGGAACTGAAGCAAACAGAATTAAGTGACTTGCCCATCACTTACCAAAGCTGGTAAATATCTGAGGCCTTGTTTGAACTCAGAAATATGGGTCTTTTGTTTTCAAACCTGGCATTTTACCTTCTATGACACCTAGCTGTCCAATGAGCATATGGAAATGCTCATACATTATTGGTTTTTTTACACACTCATGGAAAATTTTGTGAGAATTTTACATTCACTACTTAGTTTAACTCAGTCAAAGCAAGTAAATCTTAGAGTGATTTGTATTATAAAATATTCTGTTAATATCTATATTGTTAAATTATATAAATGACAACTTCACAAATAGTAGATGGGGAAAGCATTGGTAGATAGCAATTTGCTGAAAAAGAGATCTTGAAGAAGAAACATGGCATTAACTAAAATGAAAATACTCCATTGTGAAGCAGAAAAGCCTTTGTTAACATCTGTGTTATTGGAAATTTGGGGGTTCTTGAACTACATTTCCCATGAGCCCACTGGCTTCCTGTCTTGTTGATGCAAACAGATACGTAATGATGTAGACAGAAGGATAAAAACTAAGGGGCTGGTTTTGGACTTCCTCTTTTGCTCCTGATCCACCATGGGAAGAGCTGGTAATGGCGGGCCTTTTAAAGTGACTTAGTGAGCACGGCACTTGGCTTAATTGTCTAATGGCTACTAATAAATCTATAAAACCCATAATAATTCTACAGCTACCTTTTTATATTAATTTTTTCTTACACATCCTTGCAAGAGTAAGGGCCCAGCAGAACTTTGATAACCAGCATACCTTAAGGGCAGGCACAATGGGATATATTTCCTAAGCTTGGTCTTTTCCAGTTTCCTCAGAGGCTGAGAAAATCCACAGGTTAGAAACTCTCCAAAAAAGCTAACGCATCCATGTTACTCCCCACCTTTGATTACCTATTCTATTGAGGACCTAGTCCTTAATCACCTTTCCTTATGTGGTTTTTCTCTATCCCTTGGTCATGAGACAGAACTGAGCTCTGATACAGAACTAGCTAATGTTATTTGCTTCTTATTTGCTTCTAGGTTCACTCCTCTTGGAACACAGATTTGACCAAGGGGCTCTTTCAGATTCTCCAAGGGATCAAGACTGAGGTTTGGAGGGCAGAAAAGGTGTGAACCAACCAAATTTGGTTGTAGGTGTCACAAATGAAAATCTCCCTTTCTCTCAAGTAAACCACAGTCCTAGTGGAGGTCAGAAGCAAATGATGTGGCAATCAAAGGAAAATTAATCCAGTAGTGGAATACATTAAGAGAGATAGCTTCCAGGAATAAGTAGGTGATAGTCCTAAGGTATTCTGAACTCATCAGTCCTCTTGTGGAATATTGTATTCTATTTTGAACACCACAGTTTGATGAGGAAATGAATGTTGAATTGTATTTTTAGTAATATTTCTACATGAAAACATTCATTTCTTTAAACCCTCCTGACTGAAGTTTAGGCAGAGGAAGTTAAGATCTCAAGTTAAGGCAATTTACTCCTAGGTCCCAAGGCTTTTAACTGGGCTCTGACCTCTGTCTTTTATAAGAGGCAGGGTTGAACTTCCACTTTTTTTTATCTATAAATAAGAACACACTACATAAAGCATTTGAAAGCATAAGACTTTTATGTCCTTACTTAACATATCATATAGATTTGAGGTGACCAGGTCTGCAATAGGGGATAGAACCACTGAAAATAAGATTAAAATGATTTATATTTTTCTATTCAGATTGTTAGAAGCCAGACTTCATAAGCTAGCTAAGTCATTTCTTAACATATTAGAAAAGGGTAGGTTTGGCCACATTTCCACTGAAATGCAGGAATCCACCTAATAGAAGAGTTGCTCTCCCTCTGCTCTGTGATGAAGTATTGGGGAAGGAGTTGAGATCTCTAAGGTCTTACCATCTCTTTTAGAATATCCACCAAACTCCAGTGGAGGTCCAAATTCTTTACTTCAGAAAGAAGACAGAGCTGTGGTCAGGCCTCACAGAGCATCTTTCTGAGCAGAGGCATGCAGAATAGACCAATTTTTTTGTTAGTACATCACATGTTCCCTGGGAAATGCCTCATATTATTTATTGGTTAAAATTCTGGGTGCCACATTAAGAAAGGCATTGATCAGTTGGAGAATGTACAGAGGATAACCAGAGCCTTGAGCCCATGCCATGCGAGGATCAGTTGAAAGAAATCTGCATATGGAGGTTCCCAATAAGAAGAGCTTTTCAAAAGTATAAGTGAGCACCTTGAGAAGGGATGAATTTCTCTCCTTAAATGTCTCCAAACAGTGAATGAATGACTACTTGCATAAACTCTAATGAATTTGGATACAGTTTAAAGTAGCTGACTGCTGAAGTTACTTCTACCTCTCAAATTCTCTTATCCTTTATCCAGGATTCAGAAATCTGAAAAGTCAGTAAACAAGTAATATGGCAAATATTTCACACGTCCTTGCCTTTTTTCCTTCATCTAATAAATTGCTAGAGGTAAGTGGGCTATTATCTTGGCCTACCTATGAAAAAATAAGAGAAGTGGACCAATGAATTCCACATTATTTCCAAAACTATCTTCCCTACCTACTCTGGATAAAATAATATCTCTCATTATCCTTCCCCAAATGGCATGCTTAGAACTAAATGTAATACTCTTAATATGGTTAGACCAGTGAGGCTTCAGCATCCAGTGGAAAAAAAATCTTCCTGTAACAAAATATAACTTAATGCACAAATAGACAAAATTGTTTTGCACAATCCCTTTATAATTTTTCCAAATGACATTTGAGAGAATATTTAAGATGCCCACTGAAGACAGAAATTTCAAGCAGTGATCTTGACTGCAATTTGGGAATGAAGTACTACACAATTTCCTAAGAGAAACAGAGTATACAATCACTCTAATTAATGGTAATGTAAATGCAAAGTAGAAGACATTTCTTAAAAAAAAAAACAAGTAAATAAAAGATACCAATGAAACAGTACAAAATCAGTGTAACACTGAAGTCAGTAGACATTTATTTTTTAATAGGAAGGGAACATAATTTTCTATAAATAAAAGATGCCCAATATTATAATTTTTGAATTGTCTGTGGGGATATATCTAACAATAATCATGACAAAAAAAGTAACGTTTTTAAAACGAGTATTTGTGTTCAGATTTCTGCTTTCTTTTATTCCAGGCCCATTTGCATACATGGAAAAATGCCTTTTGATGAATGTTTAATTGATTGATTTAAATGATTTTGGTATTTTCCATCATATCTCAAAGGAGGCTAGGTAATTCAAAGAGAGAATGAAGGAGAGACAAAAACAGAGAAAAAACATATCTTAAAATTTATGTAAATTATTTTTAAAGAAAATTATTACATATTCAATAAAAGCCTCCTTGATATGCAGATTGCCTTGAATATTTTCTGACTTACTTTAATCTAGAGAGAAAAGACATATCAAGTAAGTAATCCCAAATTATATACAAAGTAAAGAGCTTTTTCATGGTTAGGAATTTTATTTGCTTTGGTCTTTCCACTTTTGAGGCAAAAGAATGTGTTATTTATTTTTGTTTTTTATATTGGAAGTGTCTTTATGTACCTGAAAGGAAAAAAAAAACTTAATCAGCCCAACCCATTATATAAATAGTGGCATTATTAGGCCATATAAAAACTATAAGAAAACTTTAAAGGTTTATTCAGAAGTATTATAAAGACTGTCATCAAATAAATTTATAATAGAAACAAATGACTGATCATAATTCTAATGATCAATCATTGTTCTTATTGTGTAAAGAGCAAGTATGAGTGGCCCCCAATTTGGGATAGACATTCCCTATTGTTCTTATGGGAAGACAAATATGGAGAAAAGTCACACAGAGCAGGCATACAAAGATTGTTTGAGATTTGCAAAAAAAAAAAAAGAAAAAAAGAAAAAGAAAATACCTACATTTAGGAGATGGCAAATCCACAAGTATTCAATGTGAGATTTTTAGAATATGAATTTGGCATTGAATAATATTTAATGTCAGAAGCATAGATAAATATTAAACATATGTGATATGCTTTGGTTTACATTCCATTTCTCAATATTTAAGTTTTTTTTTCCTAACTTGTTTAGTATTAATTGGTAATGAAATTATTCTTCCATATCACAATTTTGTGTTCTGCACCAGAAGTCAGTCTTAGAAAACATGTTCATATCATAGCTCCTTTGCTATTGAGATAGAAGTCCTAAATGAAATAAGTCATTTACCTTTAATGTAAATGAATCTTAAATCAAGAAAGAAGAAATTATTTTTTTAGAATTGATGTTAGGCTGCAATTCTCTTTTTTCTATATGGAAGTTTCAAAACAGTGAATTCACTAAGGTAAAGCATTATGTTTTGTTCTTAAATAGGTATGAAATATTAAATTGATTTTATAGATAACAGCTAATAAATGAAATCATTTTTAATTGTTTCAAGATCTGCCTTAACCTTAATTCTAAGCTGCTATATTCCATAAATAAATCTTCTTTGTTGATTCTATTTCAGGGCTTTTAGTTTCTGTACCTGTCCTGGTGCTGTATTTCCCTTTGTGCTAGAGGTTGTTCAGTTTCATAAATTGACCACTGGAAAGGACCTCAGAAGTAATCTACTATAATACTTTCATTTTCTAGCAGATTAACTGAGGTCCAGATAAAGAAGTTAAATATCTTGTTCATCCTTGACCATATTCAAGAAGTATGGCAACTGCCATGCTGATTTAGGGTGATGCTGACCAGTATAAATCTTCAGTTGGAAGATGAAAAGGACTGCAGCTATGATTAGCAACTGTAAATATCTCTAAAAAGAAAGGACATGATATCCAAATAGAATGATACACATAAATAAAAGTAATCTGTTAATAATATAGTACTCAAAGTTTATTTTTTCTAATTTTCCTATTTTATCTAGGGACTTTAAACAATCATTGGTTGTCTGGTAAGAGATTCAAATATTATAATCTCCATTTCACAGCTGAAGAAACTGACAGTGAAAGAGATGAAGTGGCACATAGTTAATACATAGATGAGAAAGAATTCACACCCCAAATTTCCAGATTCTATGAGAGATTACTGACTATTATACAAAACTAACTCTTCTGATTTGTCAATTTCTTCATCCACACCTTGCTACAATCATAGTGATGTCATAATTAAAAGTTACAACATAATTATTTCTAGGCACTTTAAAAAGTAGACTAAGATATATTTACATTCTTTTCCAGAGAAGTATTCATAAACCTCATAAATCCATCTTCTTAGATTTACTTAGAAGGTAAAACTTCAAAAGTATTCTGACATACTTCATCATTCGTTTAATACATGATAGTTAGTGATTCTATTGTTAAATTTAAATCAAGCAACAAATTACTCTAACTAGCCTAGCTCCATCAACTGGCAAGCAGCAAGCCCCCAGAGTTCATGGAATGCATTTTGTATTGATTAAAATGTCATCAGAAATAATTAATGACAAGAGCAATTCATGAATAGATTTTCTCTTCAGTGATAATGCAAAACTTCAAACTCAGTTTTGGATTGTCTAAATACAGTCAAGTGATAAAAATGGCCCTCATTCCCTCTAGTCACTAATAAGCAAGTTACTGATATAAGATGGAGGACACTGAATGATTTGACATTGAGTGAATTTCATACTTTATCTCAAAATTGTTTCAAAGCCCGGGACATAATTGGAGCTTTATGATTGGATGACAATGTCAAGTCCATTATCAAGGCTGCCAACTAAAGGCATAGGCCATATAGTTTTCCTTGTTTTTATGTAAGAATTCACTTTTGTAACAACATTAAGTCACTGAGACAATGTATTTGAGGACTGTTATTGAGCCTTTTGCATGGTTAATGTCACTTAGCCTTTGCTCTTACAATTTATTTTACAGCCTGAGGAATATTATTAATAACCCCAAAGGGTATTGCTGAGAGCACTTTATTGTTTCAGTGAGCATGCTTGCAAAAGAGGGAAAAAAGAGGAAAAAAGTAATTTCTTTTCCAAAAAATTTTCTGAGATACCTATCCTTACATCTAGATGAGAAGTCACATTGTCATTCCCACTTTCCTGCACTCTATAAGTCTTTTAGACTCATGAAGAGAGGTTCAAAAACAAAAAAGCAAACAAAAACAAAGCAAAAGCTTTAAAGGGAAGTGTCTATATATTTTTAAGAGGCAGCTAAGTTGGATAACTTGCTTAATTTAGAATCCTGATTATACATTTGCAAGTTATGTTGTGGAAAGCAAATTATTGTATTTCTCAATTACTTCATTTACAAAATAGCCATAATAATTTCAGTATCTCCCAGGGGTCAAGGAGAATAAAATAAAATATGCTCTATAAAGTCAGGCACTATGTAAATACTAGGGGTTAATGTCATCACTATTCTATTACACTTTGTAAAATATAAATAAAAATAAAATATAACATATATGGATTGATTTGCATTATTGAAAGTAATATCTGTATCAATTACATCAACTATCAAATGGAAAGGTATTGAAATATACTTGTGTTTTCAGTTCTTTGAATGAAGCCATAATTAATTATGTCTTATCAGTTTATTTTTTTAAGAATTGCTCTGGGTGGCTCAGTGAATTGAGAGCCAGGCCTAGAGAAAGGAGGCCCTGGGTTCAAATCTGGCCAAAGGTACTTCCTAGCTGTGTCACTCTGGGCAAGTCACTTGATGCCCATTGCCTAGCCCTTACACAATATTGACTCCAAGATGGAAAGTAAGGGTTAAAAAAAAGAATTTCCCTGAAGAAAAATTAATTGTAATTAATTAATTGTAATAACTAGAATTTAGAGTATTTTATTGTTTACAAATATAATTTGAAGTTTACGTATATCATTTATGGAGATAGAGAAAGATATTAGAAGAGAAGTACTACAGCTGAACTCTCCCAGTATTCCTTCCAGTTATATAGTGAAGTCAAAAAAGAGGGTGTTGATGGCAATGCTTGAACTTCACTCTCATATAGATTGTTCAAAGAAAGAAATATATAAATATTTATATAGACAAATTCAATTGGGTTTAGAAATCTAAGTTACTCAACAGGGAAGTACGAGGAGAGAGAGAAGAAAAGGAAGGAGTGATTAAAAAAATAAAGGAAGGTGGATTAAGGAAGGTAGTGATCAGAAGCAAACCAAACTGAACAGGAGGGATGGGATGACAAAGAAAGAGACAGACAGACAGAACAAACAAGAGAGACAAAGAGAGAAAGAGAGAGACAGAGAGAGACAAAAAGTGACAAGAGACAGACAGACAAACAGAGAAAAAGTGACAGATAGAGAGAGAAAATAGAATGGAAGAAAATATACAATTAGAAATCATAACAGAGAATATGATTGGTATGAACTCACCCATATTCTGGAAGCAGATAACAATGGATTCGGAACCGGGAATCGAATAATATGTTGATTACAAGATACACACTTGAAACAGAGATACATAGAGAGTTAAAGTAAGGGACTGGAGTGGAATCTACTATTCATCAGATAAAGTAAAAAAAAATGCAGAGGTTAAATAATTGAATTCTAAATGATGAGTGGGTCAAGAATAAATCATAGAAATAATCATTTCAATAAAGAGGATGACAACTGTTAGCAATATACTAAAACTTGTGGGATGTATCCAAAGTAATATATAGGGGGAAATACACATCTCTAAATGTGTACATCAATAAAAGAGAGAAAAAAGCAGATCAATAAATTGGCCATGCAACTAAGGAAACATAAAAATCAATTAAACATTAAAGGGAAAATTCTAAATTCAAATAAAAGATTAATAAAATTGAAAGTTAAAAAGGTGAACTAGTAAATGAAACTAGGAGTTGGTTGTGTTTTAAAAAAAGAGATAAATCATTGGTTGATTTGATTTTAAAGAAAAAGAAAAACAATTGAATGCATTAGCAATGAAGATGAAATTAAAGTAATTAGTAGTAGTTAGGGAGATATTTTAAGTGAATGTGAAAAATAAATGTCAGATTTATGGATCAGGGAAGAGGATATTACCAAACAACAGATAAAAACTTCATGGAATATAATATGGAGAATTATGATTACATGAAACTTTAAAAATTGTTTCACAAACAAACACAATTCAGTCAAAATTAAAAGGAAAGCAGGGAATTGCAAAAAAAATATTTTAACACAAAATTCTCTGATAAAGACCTTATATCTCAATTATGAACATAACTGAACCAAATTTATAAAACTTAGAGTCTGTTACCCAATTGATAGATAGCCAATGGATATGAACAAATACTTTTCAGAAGGAGAAATAAAATCTATCAATATTCACATAAAAATGTTTTAAATCACTATTAGTTAGAGAAACACATATTTAAACAACTCTTAAGTACCACCTCACAATTATCAATGGCTAAAATGACAGAAAATGAAAGTGACAAATGTCAGGGTAGTAGAAAAAAAAACAAATACAAATAGATTGTAGATGGAGTTGTGAACTAGTAAAACTATTCTGAAGAACAATTTGCAACTATATCCAAAAGACTCTAATAAAGTACATATGCTTTGACCCAGAAATACCACTATTCAGTGTGTATCTCAAAGAGATCAAAGACAAAAGGAATTCAAAGAAAAAGACAAATACATATTAATTTACATAAATGTATTTTATATAGAGAGATATAGATATAAATATAAACAACGGCTTTCCTGGTCATAAAGAACTGGAAACTGAGCGGATATTTATCAACCGAGGAATGTCTAAAAATGTTACAATATATGATTGTGATGGAATGCTACTGACTATAAGAAGTGACAGACAGGACAGTTTTAGAAAAGAAATTCAGAAGCCAACAGGAATTGATGCAAAATGAAGTGACTGAACCAAGAGAGTATTACACAGAGTATAGCAACATTGTAAAGATGATCTGTTGTGAAAGACTATTCTAATCTAATCAATAGAATCATACAGTTCCAGCTGACATATTATTAAAAAAAGCTATCCACCTTCAAGGAGAGAGCTAGTTACTTTTGAGAGCATATTATAGCAAAATGGTTTGCTTTATTTTTCTGCCTTTTTTTCAATATGACTAATATGGAAAAAGCTTTGCATGACTTCATATATATAATTATTATTATAGTCCTTGCATTCTCAATGGTTGGGGGAGATCTGGAAAGAGGAGAGAATTTGGAACACAAAATTTTAAGAAATGAATGCTGAAAATGAATTAAATTAGAAATTTTAAAAAAATTGTTTTTGATCCTTGCAATAGCCTTGGGAAATGCTATTATTATCTCCAATTTTACAGATTATGGAACTGAGTCAGGCAGAAGTTAATGAACCTTCCAGGCCAGTGGGAGGTAATTGTGGGCTCAAGAGAGGGGGTGGGAAAGATAAATAGTTTCTGGGAACAGGAAGGACCATAATATACTGATGATGCAGCCTGGCAAAGTTAATTGATCACAGCTGGTATTATACAGAGATAGTTACATAAGCTAAAGGATTAGGTAAGATTTTCACATACACAATGGATGTCAAAGATTTACAAGATTGGTGCAATGGATTTGGTTTACCTCATGAAATCTAGACAGAGTTTTTTATAGTCTGATAAATTAATATGTCAATATGTGACTATCTAATCCAGATTCCCAGAGAATGCTTGCTTCAGTAGGTTTTTGTAAGAACATTCAGTTTCTACAAAAAACAGCAGAGATGGGTTAAAAACTTCAGGTGAAATCACAGAGCTAAGTGCCTTACTCTAGCTAGACTACAGCTTTGATTTTATTGGGGTCTTCTCTCACTACTGGGGGCTACTGTCTCTCTCCACAGCTTTGCTGGATTCAGTTTAGGCTTTTCTAGAGCTTTGCTCCAGTGGAAGGTTTCTGGCTGTCCTTACAATAACATATGAGTAATTAGTGTTGGAGGCTGTATTTGAACTAAGGATTTCTGACTGTGGATCTATCAGCTGCAATACCCACTTGCCCATTCGAACTTAAAGTTATGTGTACCTCAATGTTAATTATAGTACCTTCTTCTTGTATTTTATCAACTAATCTAGGTTTGTCCATTCACAAGATCCTAGTGATTCCATGGACAGAAAATCATGAATTCTATTCTGAGAATAAGATCTTAAGATTTCCAACAAATCCTCTGTTTTCTAAAGTGGAAATACAAGAAACACTTCTTAGTGGTCAAGTATAACTCAGGAATGAAGTATTGTATAAATGGGAAGAAACTATTATAAATACTTCTTAAAATTTGGTTAATATTAAACAATTTGATTAATACATTTACTGTATTAATGAATTTAATCAATTTAGCTTGCAATCACAGGGAACTTGCCTACTTGTATAATTTTATATTAATACCAAAACTATGAAAATGGCTGAAGCAAATATGATAGCTTTTGCAGTTCTTTTTATGCTGAATCTGTTACATTACGCTAAAGTACTGATTTTCAACTAAATCTCTATGAGTGTGGTTTTTTCCAATAAGAATATAAATTCCTTGAATCCAGAAATTGTCTTAATTTTTTATTTGTATTCTCAGATTTAACATTTTACTTCATATACTTCAATTAATTTAATGAATGAAAGTGCAATAGAACACTAATAATAAAGCTAACATGTGTATACCATTTATATATACCAGGAACTGTGCTAAGAGTTTGACAATTACTATCACTTAAACTTCACAATAACCCTGGGAAATAGGTGTTATCATTATCTCTATTTTGCAGATGAATTACCAGAAGTGAACAGAGTATAAGTGACTTATTCACAGACACACAACCAAATGTTTGAGGCCAGATTTCAAAATGAGTCTTTCTGACTTAGAGCTAGACTTTCTACATTATTTCTTTTTTTAAAATTTTATTTAATTTATTAACTTATAACATTTCTCTATGGTTATATGATTCACGATCTATTCCTCTCCTCCTCCCACCCTCTCCCATAGCCCACACACAATTCCACTGGGTTTTACATGTGTTGTTGACCAATTTCTATATTATAGATATTTGCATTAGGGTGTTCATTTTGAGTCAATATCCCTAATTATATCCCCATCTACCCATGTGATCAGGCAGTTGTATTTCTTTTTTGTTTCTACTTTCATAGTTCTTCCTCTGAATATGAATAGCATTCTTTCTCATAAATCCCTCAGAGTTGTGCTGGATCATTGCATTGTTGCTAGTAGAGGAGTCCATTACATTCAATTTTACCACAGTGTATCCATCTCCATGTACTGTGTTCTCCTGATTCTGCTTCTTTTGCTCTGCATCAATTCCTGGAGGTTATTCCAGTTCACACATAATTCCTCCAGTTCGTTATTTCTTTGAACACAATAGTATTGCATCACCAACAGTTACCACAATTTATTCAGGCATTTCCCAATTGAAGGGCATCCCCTCATTTTCCAATTTTTTGCCATCACAAACATTGTGGCTATAAATATTTTTGTACAAGTCTTTTCCGCTATGATATCTTTGGGGTACAAACCCAGCAGTGGTATGGCTGGATCAAAGGGCAGACAGCCTTTTAGCACTCTTTGGGCATAATTCTAAATTGCTATCCAGAATGGTTGCATCAATTCACAACTCCACCAGCAATGCACAAGTGTCCCAATTTTGCCACATTCCCTTTGACATTCATTAGTCTCCTCTGCTGTCATTTTAGCCAATCCTCTAGGTGTGAGGTGATACCTGAGAGTTGTTTTAATTTGCATGTTTCTAATTATTAAAGATTTAGAGCACTTTTTCATGTGCTTATTGATAGTTTTGATTTCTTTATCTAAAAACTGCCTATTATGTCCCTTGCCCATTTACTGATTGGGGAATGGCTTGATTTTTTTGTACAATTGATTTAACTCATAATAAAGTTGAGTAATTTGACATTTTTCAGAGGCTTTTGTTATAAAATTTTTTCCCAATTTGTTGCTTTCTTCTAATTTTGATTGCATTGTTTTTGTACAAAAACTTTTTAAGGTAATCAAAATTATTTATTTTATATTTTGTAACTTTTTCTAACACTTGCTTGATTTTAAAATCTTTCCTTTCCCATAGATCTGACAAATACACTATTCTGTTTCCACCTAATTTGCTTATAGTTTCCTTCTTCATATTCAAGTCACTCACCCATTCTGAGTATGTTTTGTATAGGGTGTAAGATATTGATCTAAAACTAATTTCTCCCATACTGTTTTCAAATTTTCCCAACCGTTTTTGTCAAATAGTGGATTTTTGTCCCAGAAGCTGTGCTGTTTGTGTTTATCATAGACTGTTTTGCTGAGGTCCCTTACCCCTAATCTTTCCACTGATCCTCTCTTCTGTCTCTTCGCTAGTACCATATTGTTTTGATGACTACTGCTTTATAGTACAGTTTAAGATATGGTACGGCTAGCTCACCATTCTTCACATTTTTTTCATTATGTCCCTTGATATTCTTTTTTTTTTCTATTTTTTTTACATTTATTAATATTCATTTTTAACATGGTTACATGATTCATGCTCCTCCTTTCCCCTTCAACCCCCCCTACCCATGCGCATTTCCACTAGTTTTGTCATGTGTCCTTGATC
>NC_058134.1:134514516-134545826 GCF_016433145.1 Gracilinanus agilis | reverse complement strand
TCTGCACTGGTTCCCCACTTAGGCTTTAGTTCCTGGTTGTGTCTGCCTCCACCCACGCCTCTCCTCAGCCGGCTCTCTGCGCCCAGCGTCCTGCTCCCGCGCGCTCAGATTTCGCATGCTTTTTTTGACTTAATGGGGTCCTAAGTCTAGCTGCTCTCAGGAACAGGTCCCGGAGCTGCTGATGACTCGATGGGTGCCCCAAACTTGCCCTCCCCTTGATATTCTTGATCTTTTTTTCTTCCAAATGAACCTTGTTATAGTTTTTTTCTAATTCAGTAAAAAAACATTTTTGGTAGTTTGATAGTTATGGCACCAAATAAACATATATATTTGAGTAGGATGGTCATTTTTATTATATTAGCTCACCCTACCCATGAGTAATTAATGTTTTTCCAATTACTTAGATCTAATTTGAATTGTGTGAAGAGTTTTGTAGTTGTGTTCATATAATTCCTGTGTATGTCTTGGCAGATATATTCCTGAGTATGGTATTTTTGAATACGGTAATTTTAAATAGCATTTCTCTTTCTAACTCTTGCTACTTGGATGTGTTGGACATATATAGAAATGCTAATGATTTATGTGGGTTTACTTTGCATTCTGCAACTTTGCTAAAGTTGTTGATTATTTCCACTAATTTTTTTAGTAATTCTCTGGGATTCTTTAAGTAGACCATCATGTCATCTGCAAAGAGTGATAGCTTGGTCTCCTTGCTGCCAATTTTAATACCTTCAATTGGTTTTTATTCTCGAATTGCTACTGCTAGTGTTTCTAGTACAATGTTAAATAATAGAGGTGATAATGGGCATCCTTGTTTCATGCCTGATCTTATTGGGAAGGATAACATATCCTTATTGCAGATCATGCTTGCTGATGGTTTTAAATATATACTATTTATTATTTTTAGAAAAGGTCCTTCTATTCCTATACTTTCTAGTGTTTTCAATAGGAATAGGTGTTGTATTTTCTCAAAGGCTTTTTCTGCATCTATTGAGATAATCATGTAATTTTAATTGGTTTGCTTATTGATATGGTCAATTATATGCATGGTTTTCCTAATATTGAACCATCCTTGCATTCCTGGTATAAATCCCACCTGATCATAATTAATAACTCACCTGATCACTTGCTGGACACTTTTTGTCAATATTGTATTTAAGATTTTTGCATCTATGTTCAGTAAGGAGATTGGTCTCTAGTTTTCTTTCTCTGCTTTTGGTCTGCCTGGCTTTGGAATCAGTGCCATATTAGTGTCATAAAAGGAATTTGATAGAACTCCTTTGCTTATTATTTCAAATAGTTTGTATTGTATTGGGGTTAGTTTCCTTTGAATGTTTGATAGAATTCACTTGTGAATCTATCTGATCCTGGAGATTTTTTCTTAGGGAATTCTTTAATGGCTTTTTCAAATTCTTTTTCTAATATAGGATTATTGAAATATTCTATTTCTTCTTCTGTTAATCAAGGCAATTTACAATTTTGTAGATTTTCACCCTTATCTACTAGATTGTTGTATTTATTGCCATATAGTTTGGCACAATTATTTTTAATTATTGTCTTAATTTCCTCATCATTAGACATGATGTCTCCCTTTTCATGTTTGATACTATTAATTTGGATTTCTTCTTTCCTTGTTTTTATTAGATTAACTAGTACTTTGTCTATTTTAATTTGTTTTTTCAAAGTACCAACTACTAGTTTTATTTATTAATTCAATTATTTCGCTTTCTATTTTATTAATTTCTTGTTTAATGTTTTGGATTTCTAATATAGTTTTCATCTGAGGATTTTTAATTTGTTCACTTTCTTGTTTTTTAAGTTGCATGCCCAATTCATTAACCTCTGCCCTCCCTAATTTGTTAATATATACACTCAGTGATATAAATTTCGCCCCTGAGTATTGCTTTGACTACATCCCACAGATCTTGGTAGGATATCTCATCATTGTCATTTTCTTCTATGAAATTATTAATTGTTTTTATGATTTGTTCTTTAATTGATTTTGGAGAATCATATTATTTCATTTCCAATTAGTTTTTCATTTGTTTATCTGTGTACCCTTACTAATTATTATTTTTATTGCATTATGATCCAAAAAAGTTGCATTTATTATTTATCCTCTTTTGCATTTGTTTGCCATGTTTCTATGCCCTTGTACATAGTCAGTCTTTGTGTATGTTACATGTGCTCCTGAAAAGAAAGTGTATTTCTTTTTTCCATATTTATTTTTCTCCACATATCTATTAACTCTAATTTTAATAGGGTTTCATTCACCTTTCTTACCTCCTTATTTATTTTTTGGTTTGATTTATCTAGATCTGATATTGGAATGTTGAGGTCACCCACTAGTATACTTTTTTTTTTTTTAAACCCTTACCTTCTGTCTTGGAGTCAATACTGTATATTGGCTCCAAGGCAGAAGAGTTGTAAGTGTAGGCAATGGGGGTCAAGTGACTTGCCCAGGGTCACACAGCTGGGAAGTGTCTGAGGCCAAATTTGAACCTAGGACCTCCCGTCTCTAGGCCTGGCTCTCAATCCACTGAGCTACCCAGCTGCCCTCACTAGTATACTTTTGCTATCTATTTCATCCTTGAGATCCACTAGCTTCTCCTTTAGAAATTTGAATGCTATACTGTTTGGTACATAAATGTTGAGTACTGATATTTCTTTCTGACTTTTATCAGTATAGAGTTACCTTTCCTTTCACTTTTAACCAAATCTATTTTTACTTTGGCCTTGTCCAATATCATGATTGCAAGTCCTGTATCCTTTTTCTCAGTTGAAGCCCAATAGATTATGCTCCAGCCTTTTATTTTTAAAACATATGGTAGGAATTTTGTTTCTAATCCACTCTGCTATTTGCTTCCACTTCATGGGTGAATTCATACCATTCACATTCCGAGTTATGATTATAGACTGTGTATTCCCCAACATTTTTATTCCCTCTCCTTGTCCTGACTTTTCTTCTTCCATTATTTCCTTCTACAACTGTCTTTTGTTTTTACTCAGTCCCCGTAGCTCCCTCCCTTATTTTACTTCCCTTTCTCCCTTCTCCTTTCTTATTCCCCTCTTATTTTCCTTTATAGTCTTTTTAAGCTACCCCCCCTCCCTCCCTAATATTGCTTCCCTTCCCTCCAGTCCATTCGTTACCCTTCTACTTTTCTTAGTCCATGAAACAATTCTCTGCCCCAATGGATCTGATTGGTCTTCCTTCCTTGAGTTAATTTCAATACATGTAAGAATATAGTATTTCTTGTCTCCAACCTCTTTACCTTTCAAGTGTATTGCTCTTCTTCACTGTTCCCACCATGCATTTCATTATGGAATATAAATTTACTCCATTTTGCATCTCTTCTCATGTCTCATAATATTATCCTCTTTTTTTTTTACTTTTAGTTTTATATATTTATACATTCATATATATATGCATATGTGTGTGTGTATATATATATATTGACATTTCATCTTATACAATTTGTTACTGTTCCCTCTAAGTATACTTCTTCTAGTTACCCTGTTGATAATAACAATTTTTAAGAGTTAACAATATCATATTTTCTTATACAGATATAAATCATTTGAAATTATTGGGTCTCTTAACATTTTTTTATTTTTTTTCACCTCTCTTAATTATCTTTTGGTGATTCAATTGATTTCTGTGTTTTTTTTGTTTTTGTTTTTTTTTTGTTTTTTATGAAAGCTTGGAAGTCTTCAATTTTATTAAATGACCATACTTTCCCATGCAAAAATGTAGTCAATTTTGCTGGATAGTTGATTCTTGTTTGTAAACCCAGTTCCCTTGCTTTCTGGAATATTATATTCCATGCCTACTGGTCCTTCAGTGTAGATGCACCCATATCCTGTGTTATCTTAAGTGTTTTTCACTGGTATCTGAATGACTTCTTCTTAGCAGATTGTAATAGTTTTTCCTTCATCTGGTAGTTAGTGAATTTGGCTATAATATTCCTAGGAATTGTCAGTTGTGGATTAAATGTAGCAGGTGATCTGTGGATTTTTTCAATCTCCACTTTTCCCTCTTCTTCCCAGATGTGGGGCAGTTTTTTGTATAACTTCCTGTAGGATGATGTCCAGGCTTTTTCTTTTGTTGTGATGTGTTAGGAGTAGTAGGGGACTAAGAATGCTAATGATGGTTGCTTAAAGGAGAAATGCTAAGATTTGTTCCCCACACCAGCTGGGCTAAGCCTCCTTTAAAACTGAAGATTCTTTGCTAGCCACAAGCTTTACAAACAAGTCTAGGCAGGCAGTTGGTTAGAAGTAACCAGGAAGTAAATGTTAATTCCTGAAACCTTCGGTTGAATTGAAGGATTACCACTGGTTTAGAAATGGCTATAGCCAGTTAGAGATATTACCAGGATTTACTACTTCAAATTAGATTCTAGAAACACTAGCAGTAGCAATTAGAGAAAAAACAGAAATTGAAGGTATTAAAATAGGGAATGAAGAGACTAAGCTATGACTCTTTGCAGATGATATGATGGTCTACTTAAAAAATCCTAGAGAATCAACTAAGGAGCTAGTAGAAATAATCAACAACTTTAGCAAATTTGCAGGATACAAAATAAATGCACATAAATCATCAGCATTTCTATATATTTCCAACATATCACAACAGCAAGAGTTAGAAAGAGAAACATTATTTAAAATGGCCTTAGACAATATAAAATACTTAGGAATCTATCTACCAAAACAAACACAGGAATTATATGATCACAAGTACAAAACACTTTCCAAGCAATTAAAACTAGATCTAAACAATTGGAAAAACATTTATTGCTTATGGGTAGGATGAGCTAACATAATAAAAATGACCACTATAACCAAATTAATTTACTTATTTAGTGCCATACCTATCAAACTACCAAAAAACTTTTTTTACTGAATTAGAATAAACTATAACAAAGTTCATTTGGTAGAACAAAAGATCAAGAATATCAAGGGAAATAATGGAAAGAAAAAAAAAAGCGTGAAGGACGGTGGCCTAGCAGTATCAGATACTAAACTATACTATAAAGCAGCAGTCATCAAAACAATATGGTACTGGCTAAGAGACAGAAGGGAGGATCAATGGAATAGACTTGGGGTAAGTGAAGTCAGTAAGAGAGTGTATAATAAACCCAAAGAGCCCAACTTTAGGACAAAAATTCACTATTTGACAAAAACTGCTGAGAAAACTAGAAAACAATATGGGTGAGATTAGGTTTAGATCAACATCTCACACCCTACACCAAGATAAATTCAGAATGGGTGAATGACTTGAATATAAAGCGGGAAACTGTATGTAAATTAAGTGAACACAGAATAGTATACTTGTCAGATCTCTGGGAAAGGAAAGATTTTAAAACCAAGCAAGAGTTAGAAAAAATTATAAAATGTAAAATGAATAATTTTGATTATATTAAATTAGAAATTTTTTATATAACCAAAAACAATGCAACCAAAATAAGAAGGGAAACAAAACTGGGAAGAAATCTTTATAACAAAAAATTCTGACAGATGTCTAATTACTCAAATATACAAGGAGCTAAATCAATTGTAAAAAAAAAAGCAAGCCATTCCCCAATCTATAAATGGGCAAAGGACATGAATAGGCCATTTTCAGATAAAGAAATCAAAACTATTGATAAGTACCTAAATCTCTAATAATTAGAGAAATGCAAATCAAAACAAATCTGAGGTATTACCTCACACCTAGCAGATTGGCTAACATGACAAAGGGGAGAGTAATTAATGTTGGAGGCGATGTGGCAAAATTGGGATATTAATGCATTGCTGGTGGAGTTGTGAACTGATCCAACCTCTTACCTTTGTTACAGTATCTAATAGACTGCAGAGAAAGAAGCTACAAACTTCTATTGGCAGCTGGGGAAGATTTTACAAGAGGGGTGTTGGAATTTCCTTGCCCTCTGTAGACTTCTTATCTGTCCTGTTGATGGGATTAAACCAGGGTGGGGTTGATCTATAGAGCTTGATGTTGATGTGCCCTGAAGCTAAAACCTAGAGAGAAGGAGGACTTGAAAGTAAGATGGAGTGTTTTCTCTGTGTCCTGGTTGCCTTTCTGCATTTCTCCTTTAGCCACTTCCCTATGTCTGTGTTCAAAGCCCTGATCCTGGCTCAGCTGTGTCAACAAGGCTTTTTCTCCTGACCAGTGTGTTTGCATGCCCAGAGATTCCAGGAGCCACTGGAGACTCAGCACAGCATGTGGGGGAGGAGTCTTGGGATTCCTCTTCTTCCTTACCTTCAAACCCAGCAGCAGTTCAACAATTCAGGCCTTTTTCTTCCCATACCTCTTGAGCTGTCCAACAGGAGGAGCAGGAGTCCACAACGTATGGCTCTGGAGCCATATCTGGCCCTAAATGGCTCTTACTGCAGGAGCCATGAAGTCAATTTTTTTTCAGGCTCTGTTATAAGAGTGTACACTGTGAGCACTATACGGCTCTCACAAAATTACAATTTAAAAAATTTGGCGTTTATGGCTCTCAAGGCCAAAAAGGTTGTAGACCCATGAGCAGGAGGATAGCTCAGCTCTCTCCTATTGTTAGATTTGGTTTTCTTTCCCCTTGAAGTTCTTTGCTTTTTATCTTGCCATGGAAGGGTATGAAGGTCTGAAATTTTGCTCCATCTAAGCTCCCATCTTCCCAGAATTCCTCTATGTTATTTCTTCAAGCACAGCACTATTCTATTCCACTCATGTATCAATATGTTTAGCCATTCTCATATTGAATGCTGTTATTTTAATAGATGTAGAAAAAGCTTTTGACAAAATATTTAACAAAAAATATTAGAAAACTTTGGAATAAATGAAACTTTCTCTAAAGTGACAGATGATATTTCTCTAAAACTGTCATCAAGCATTATCTGTAATGGGGATACACTAAAACCTTTCCCAATAAGAAAAGGGATAAAGCAAGGATTCACATTATCACTATTATTTAATATTTTATTAGAAATGTTAGCTACTCTTCCCATGGTAGAGCCAAGATGGCAGAACAGAACAGAGAATCTCTAAGTCACTGTGAGAATTCTCCCCAACCAAGATAAAAATATCACAACAAAATGATAACAGGAGTGAAAGAAGCAACAAAGAGACAGAGTGAAACAACTTTCAAGGAAAAAAAAAACCCAAAAGGTAGGGAGAGATCATCTGGGAAACTGGGGTGAGAGGAAAGCAGAACCACCAAAATGGAGGGAAGAGCAAGCTATGAAGAAGCCACTCCTCAACCCCACCCCTCATCTGCTGTGCCAGATTTGGAAGATAACCCCAAGCTAATATTCAGATTCTGAGATCCTCCCTGGACTAATAGAGGTACAAGCCAGCCCATACCCCTTTACATCAAGGTCTAATTGTTGTGTAGTGTTGCTCTGCAGTGTTGTGTTTTTGTGAAGTTTTTGCAAAAGTTTGAATTTATTTCAAGCCCTATACCACCCAAATGTTCTGCTCCTTCTAAAGCTTCTGGTAGTGAACACTGATACTTTGTGGATTTTCATTTATTGCTGGGAGTCTCTAGAACTTAACTTCCATAATAGGTGATGGATCACTGTACTCATTTGCCTCTACAGGACCACAGTTCTGTAATGGAATGTCTATTCTGTCTTTGAATGCTAGAAATAAAATAATAATAATGAAAAATGATGATGTTGGGGGTGATGATGGTAAAGAAAACTACCATTTTAAGGTTTTTAGTTCAGTTTATAGTTTATACTTCAGTTTATATATTCTATATAATGGATCATAATTCCAAAATTTGTGCGGTAAGTATTATTATCAATCCCACTCTGAGAATCAAAGTCGGGTTGTTTTATCCAAAGTTATAGAGTTAGTACAAGTTTGATCCAGGATTCTGGTTGAGATCTTTCTGACAAATACAACATTTTGTTCACAATATCACTGAAAAAATTTAAGTTGACAGAAGCCCTAGTTTGAATGTTTATTATTAACTGTAACTATCCTGATGTCACTTGTTCTTTCTTTCAGTGAGAAACTTTAATACAAGAGTTAAAAAAAATTAACAACTGGCTCTCTGAGGGAAAATGTCTACATGATATATTTAATCTTAAATTTATTAATGAATATTAATCAGATTAACATTTTTCATCACTTTATTAAGTCTGGACAATCAAAAAATTGCTACAAACCAATAAAAAAACTTTTTCATGGAATTTGCTGATTTGAAAGGTGTAAATGTTCATAATGAAAATTAAGAATAAGGTCTCAAGCTTGTCTGTAATATAGAACAACCTTGTCTACACAGATGGATATTATCTTAAGAAGTACTTTGTTCCTCTCTCTAGGTTGTGAGTCATTCAGGATTAGCAACATTGGAGGAAAATAGGCATTCATTCCCTTTAGTATGAAAACTACAGCCCTTTGTTTCACTTAGTAACATTCTATTTTTCTTTACCTACTAAATACAAACTGCCAGAAACAGGCACAACATTTACAACTGCAAGTCAACTGTGTTTAATTATGTACTGGTGCATTTAGTCCTCTTGAAGAATTGGGCCCAAGGGCTTTACAAATAAACTTTTTTCATTCCCAATGTTGTGAAACATCTCATTAATTTCACAAAAAAGATAATGATGATTTTGTTGATTTCTTTTTGGTGAAGAATAAAATAGGAATAAAATAACTTACTAAAATTGTATTAAAGTATAGAAAAGGTAAATTTATGTTAAATGCAAAGTTAAAATATTACATTTTATAGATTCCAGATATATAGCAAAGTATTGACCTAATATCACATCATTAATGAATCTATGCCTGTGCAAAAGATGCTAACTTTTTAAATTCATCTTAAATTTTTAATAGTAATTGCCTAGTAGCCTTCAGGAATGGCAAGCTCACATTTTTAAAAGAATTATTCCATTCCCATTAATTTGATACAGTTTCCAGGGTACTTGTCCAGAGAAAAGCAATATGTAATGTAGGCAAAATTAGAAAGTGTGACGATGTGAATAAGGGGATAAGGGTAGAGAGAGACAGAGAAGGAAAGAAAAAGGAAGGAAGAAAGGAAGGAGAGAAGAAAGGAAAAGAGAAGAGAAGGGAGGGAACTAAAGGGAAGGGAAGGGAAGGGAGGGGAAGGGGAGGAGAGGAGAGGAGAGAAGAGGAAGGAGAGGAAGAGAGGACAGGAGAGGAGAGGACAGGAGAAGAAAGGGAAGTTCAGTGCTTCATGTCAGCAGCATTCTTTTTGAGAACTGGTTTTAACCAAGGAAACATGATGGTTACCCACTTTTGAATAGATAACATGCTATATGCCACACAATTTGTAACTCTAATTATCAATTATTCATTTTACTAATTCCTAATACAAAGTAGAAAGATACTAGTACTGTATAAGCAGAATAGTTTTAATTCATCAATATTTTTTTTCTATTAAGATCTGTCTCCCTCTGGGGCCAATTGATACCTATTTGAAGGGTATAATAAATATTAGTCGTATTCAGGATTCTCACTGACTACTAAAAGACCATAGAATTATTTCCTAAGTTATTGTGATTGCTTTATTTTACTGCTATGTAAACAATATAAGCATTTTAGCCTTATCAAAATTTAGCTAGCAATATCAAAAATTACAGAGCATTTTTTCCCTGTAGAAATCACTCACAGCTTTATTTTGGAACTTTATTAAGAGTAAGAGCAACACAGAAAAAGTAAGCTTTTGAGATTAATATTCAACTTTTGTAGGCAATAAAAGGTACAGATATTTTTTTAAAAGATTCATATGTAGGACTAAACATAAAAAAAATATCTCTCTTCAAACTTTTTTCTTTTCTATATTTGTCCTTTTTCCATATCTCTAAGTCTCTCCCAGACCTGAATCTGTTGACTCTAGGGTCCATTTACTGCAATAGATGAGGGAAAGAATAGTTTATTATGTAGGGTTGGGAAAAGGTCTCATTTAGATGAGACACTATAAGAAAGGAAGGATATTTTCTGCTACTAAAAGAATGACCTTTTATAGAGAGGTGTAGTCAGAAATATTTGTTCCTGGAACAAGCAGCATGAAATGACAGTACAGCAAGTAAGTATCACTGTGTCCTTCAATCTACCATGGAGTAAGGGTAGAGAATCAATCCTATGCAAGAGAGCCTGGGACATCACAATATCAGAGAGTTTCTCAGGCTCAAGACCTGTGAAGGAAATGTTCTGTGCCCCAAGCTTGCTCCAAGATCATAGCTGAGAAAGGCACCTCCTAGCAGAGAAATAGGACAGGACATCAATTAGTATGTGGTTTCTGGAAGAGAATATTTACCATCTGAGACCTTTCTGGTTTAACCAATTATTCTTGCTAGTTCCTATGTTGCTAAAAAATAAAATCTCAAAAATAGACTATCTATATAAAATATGCTAATATAATAAAGTATAATTAATGAAAATTATTAAAATAACCAATTTTTAAATGTATAATAATTTAAAATTAATATTTTATATTTGCATGACCTTTTGTATTCAAGGGCCCGAGATAAATCATAGTTATGGACCAGTTTGAATGGAACTCTCCAAATCATAGCATATGCCCTCTTAGGCTTTCTATTATCATATTATGACTTCATGAATTGTCAGCCTTATTTTCTGCAGGGAAGAGTCATTTCATTTTTTTGGGAGTAAGAAAAGAGAAGATAGGGGGAATTCATGGAGTCATAGAATTAGATCTTGAAGAAATCTCAAAAGTCATCTCTTCCAACCCTTTCATTTTACAGACGTTTAGAGGGAAGGAGTCACTCAGGAAGAAGAGCTCAGGTCATATATTTCTACTTTTTTTTCAGAAATACAAACTTTATTATTCTCGAGGACTTCCTTTCATATTTCCCCCTTCCTTTCTAGTAGACTAAATTACAATAAAATATGCTTGCCTTGCCATAATGTATCAGGGTCAGATATGTTTCAAATTAACCCCTCCATATTTGTACATTAATAGTTTTGGGGAATCTCTTTTCTCTGTCATTGGTTCAAATTCCTTTTGACTATTTCTCTCCCTACCTTCTCATAAATTTTATAGGATGAGTAACTTTCACCCCAGTTCCATTTAACCACCCTTTTTTTCGGTTCTTTTGCAATCCTGTCTGACTCTTTGTGATCAAATATGAGGTATTCTTACCCTTTTTCACAGAGCTGGTAAGAATCTGAGCCCGATTTGAAATAAAAAAGATGAATATTCCCAACTCCAGGTCCAGCACTAACTTACACACCAGTCACATTAACTACTTAACATTCAGTTAAATTTGAAAAGGTTTATAGCAATTTAAAGTATGACTTTACTTCTTCAATAATTCAATGTATCAAAAAATAAATTTAAAGATAACAATTCAATGGATCCACAAGATCATCAATATGTATAATATTTCCAAAGATGGAGAGTCAGGAAGATCTGAGTTCAAATTTGCCTTCACAGATTTATTTGCATAGGTGACTGTGGGCAAGTCATTTAAGTTCTATCTCTTTCAGTTTCATCTGTAAAATGGCAATAACAACAGCATCCACTTACAGGATTCGGTGGGGATCAAACCACATAATTGTAAAGTGCTTAGCACAGTGCCTGGTTGAGACTAAGCTTATTATTATTATTATTATTATTATTATTATTATTATTATCCCTATTATTATCCCTATTATTATCCCTATTATTATCATCATCTCATCACAATCATCATCAATATGACCATATTGAAATGGTAAAAAAAAGAAACCAGGATCCTATGAGTATGTACAAATTGATATCAAGTCAATTAGGAGAAAGAATGTTTGGTTCAATACATTTTAGCCAATAGATTGGGTAAGAGCAAAAGCAGAAAACAGTAGAAAATGAGGGCAAAAACAACCACATATTTTTAACGCTATGATTGAGCTTGAAAAAATGGAGAGTGTCTTCAGCAACCACAATTAAGTTTATTCTTTGACTTTGTTTTTTCCTAAATCCTCCTTTCTATTTTCCTTTGAAGGGGCATAGACAAGTATTTAAAGCAAATATAAATGGGGAATTGGTGAATATTTGTTTACTTCTTTAAGAATTTTTTGGTAATTGCTATAAGTGAGAAGCAATGAGGCAAATTCAGGCTGGCCAAAGGAAAATCAGAAATGTATATTCACATAAAGTTCCCATTTTTCTCAAGTCCTCATCATTGATTAAGCCTTGTTTAGGGGTTCTTCAGCTAATACAGTGAACCTTGCAAACATGTAACTCATTTTAACTGTGGAAAATATAAGTAAGGTAATGGGGTTCACCAGGGATATTATAAATAAATAAGTGGTTTGTGGGAACACACACACTGGGATTTATGAGAGACTATGGAAAGACCAGAGTTTACTGGATTCTCACAGGAATGGCAGTTGATCTTAACTGTCACTCAGCTTCCCCTAGGCCAGAGTCTAGAAACAGGCTGACAAAGTAAAAGGGACTTAACAGCTTTAATTATGTTTGACTAAAAGATAGGAAAGGGATTTCTATACTTAAAATCTAAAAGATAAAACCACAGGGCAATGAGAGGACTTATTCTACTCTTATCTAAGTGATCTAAACTAACAGGGCCCAAGGAGCCATAAATGGAGTCTCTTGGTTTCTGTCTCAGACCTGGAACCTGCCAGTCTTGAGTACAGCTAGGGCTTTGTGGCTTTGGGATTCTCACTGCAATCCACTGATGATCTCTCGATGCCAGGAGTCAAAGTGGTCTCAGTTACCAGGTTGTGAGGGTTTTGCTTGAAGCACTGTTCACCAGATCTCCAACTTCACCTCTTCCCTGGCTCAGGACTCTTGATCTTCTCTCCTTTTGCTAGATGCCACCACTCAGGATCCCAGGGGAAAATCAGGAACAGGGTGTCCTTTGCTCTGAGGTTTCCCAGGCTGGCAACAGTTTTTGCCCACCACTAATGGAGTCCTCACTCAGGGCAAGACACACTTTCTCCTCCCTCATTCCATCCTGGAATTCCCAGCTCCAGCTCTTTCCTGCTATGTACAACTTAATACTTAATCAATACCTAATCTAATCTTATCTTCCTCACAAGATGGCCCAATAGACAATGGAAACAAGCAAAGGAAAGCAGCTCCCAAGGGATGGACATTTCTTCTCTGTAGTTAGTCCTATCTTTTCCAAGATCAAAAGATGAATATCCTAAAGACTATTTTCCCACATGCATATGTGTATATACATGTATGTTTTATATATAATATATAATATATAATATATAATATATATATAATAGATATACATGCATTTATGTATTGTTGTACTATTATTTGCCACATCACTAAAAGATCATACTGTGAGTTAAGTTATGTTTTGAAAGAGAATTATTACACACTTGGTAAATGGCTGATGTAACAGAGCCAAAAGATGACAGCTAGCATTCCTATCCCCTATATCAGCATGATAGTAAGGTTCAGTCTATAGGCAATACTAATTTATCATTAGCAGTGGTTGCCAAGAATAACATTGGTAATTAAAATAAACAAATTATTTAACATGAGCTAATTATTAAACCCATCTTTCTATCTAAACCTTTTAAAATAACTGTTATCAAGTAAGAAAATGGTCCTACCATCTGCTGTGGGTAAGAAATAAGCAAAAAGCCATCACCCAGAGGGGTCAGAGGAGAGAAATTAATGATCTGAATAATCCATAAAAATAATCAACCCTGAATAGTCTAAAGTTGTCTATTGGATGCCACATGGATGAACCTGAGGATGTGATAATTCTTACATTTCAGTGGCAATCATGAATATTGAGGCAAAGTCCTAAAATAATTTTGTAAATACAGTTGAGCTAATTTTATGAAGTATAAGAGAGAGTAAACTTTAAAAGATTTGAAGGGTGAACCACCTTTTTCAATACCTACTTAAATTCTCAGGTAAGTAACAAAATACATTTCTACCATCAAGTCTCATGTTTATTTTCATGACCAAAAAAAAAATATGTTTTCAAGAATGCTAGGATTTTACTATGTCTGAACTTGACAGTTCTGTATGAGCTGCCTGATGTTTTATGACCTATTGGAAAATTACAAGTATTACATCTCCACTGTGATTGGTAGGCATACTCAGCATTCCATTTCCCTGTAAGAAAGTCAAAGAGTTTCTATTTCCTACACCGCTGGGACCAAGAGCTTTTCCTTTGTTAAATTCAGTCTGAAAGTATTTTAAAGTAAAATACCAATTAACTTGAAAAATAGTTTTGATGTTTTGAAAAGCAATGTTTTCACATTATAAAATGCTTCATATATGCCATATTTCAAAACAAGTTCAAATCCCAAGAAAATGACATTAAGACTCTAAAATGAACTGGGTGTATTACAAGGGAATTAATTAGTATCAAACATGTAAATTCTACTGAAGCATGACTAATGCATTCATTGCAAGATGCATAAATAACTGCTACTCCTCCATTCCAAAATATATTTCTTCTACCAAACAAGCTATGATTATGTGAAAACAATAAGTATTTTCTGTTTATATTCAGGCTTTTTAAAAAATCAATTATATTGTCGCCTAAAGAAATAGAAAGCTCACAATTCTCTCCAGAATGATAGGGTTTCTGTTGATTTAATACAAGCTACAGTGGTCTGTAACAATATTTTGACAGTTCATTACCAGCATGACATTTAATATATTAGTGTATTCTTTGCCTGTTGCAGCACACTATAATCAATTTCATGCAGCTATAAATGTAAAATTAATTTTGCCTTTCACTACCAAACAGACTGACAAGTTTCTCTTTTATCATGGCACATGCTTTTACATAAAAAGTACCTGAGAAGGTGTTGTGTCTCTTTAGGATCTAGGTTTGATTCATAGAAACAATGCTTACATGGTTTGTTTTCTTAATTAAAAAATTCTTGATAGGAATGAATCATATGAAAACAGACCCTAGTGTGAATATAAATATATATGTTTACATATACATGTGTATCTATATATGTGAAAGAATATATGTACATGTGTGTACATACCTATATGTGGATTTTTGACTATGTATACATATTATATGTGTATGTCTATGTATTACTAATATTAAAAGAAAGAAAATAATTTTGCTACTCAATGAGGAACTTAGGAAGCATTAAGAATTCACAGAACACACTATCATTATCTCTATAAAAAGAGACAGTTTAAAAAACTTTATAGGTCCTGATTTGACCAGCCAGTAATATTCTGTGAGTAAACAAACCAAGAGGAGCAAGAATAAAAGTAAAATCTATGAACCCTGTGGTTAGAATAAATATTGATTTAAAATGAGAAGTAAAAAACAGGCATTTCTTCAGTCTTTCTTCCTTGTCCCAGTAGTGTTAGAAGAATCAGATATACACGTAAATACAGATGCACACAGCACAACATGGAGATTTTGACATTTTACCTCTATTTGAAAAATGTCTTTAGTGTAATTTCATTTTCTAAAATCTTCTTTTAATGCCCCTTCATAACGTGTGATAAACTTGAATCCTCACAGGAAATCTGAGTAAAGTACAATTTCTAATTGGTTGTGCCAAGGATCAGCCAAAGTAATCAAGGAGAAAGTTGGCCATTATTTTGGGGGATAAGAAAAAGCCACAAAGTTGATCAATTTAGGAGATTTTTGATCTGTATGGATGGGAGGAAAGACCCCTCAAAAGATGAAGTTACAGATTTTTCTAAGTATGGAAGTATCTTGAGAAACAACAGCTATTAGAGATAAGTAGAAGAGGGCCAAAATATCTCCAATTGTGTGAAAAATTGATAAATAAGGTCTCTTTACAGGACTATATATTTTAACTAGTGGCTTCTATATTTTGTTATTTCAGGGTCTGGCTTTATTGCTGTTTCAATTGATGGAAAACAACCAATTTAAGTTATGACTGCCACTTAAACTACCTTTCCATTTTTAAGACAATATGTTAATAGATTCCCAATTGAAGCAACTCATCCATATGGTAATATGCAGCACTATTTCAGGACAAACAGTTAGTGTTAGTTTTCATTTCCTAGGAAATTATAAATTAACATTGTTCCTTAAAAGGACCATTATCAGTTAGTATAATTATAGCCATTATATTTAATTTCAGAAAACAAATTATAGCTCTTGAAATGCAAACTAACTCTATCCTTCTCTCTATCTCTGTCTCTCTGTCTCTTTCTGTCTCTCAGTCTCTCTCTGTTTCTCTCTCTCTCCTCTCTCCTCTCCTCTCTTGTACTCTGCTCTCTCCCTTCTTTTTTCCCCCTTCCCTTTTCAGAGTAATTATTGCTTTGGATTTTGATTAAATATCATGAGGGAAATAAGATGAAAAGAAAATAGACTGTCAAGTTCCCAACTTCCTAATTCTTGCATAGAACATCAGATGACATAAAGCCATCTGTGGTGTTATCACAGTTGTGAGTCGTCTGTCATTGTTTCTATTTAAATATACTTACCATCAATGTTGTCCTTAAATGGAGGCAGTAAGGTGAAGCAAGGCCAAACACAGGACACTATTTTGGTAGGTTTTAGCCATTTTCATTGAATTAATATGGAAGTTTATACATTTAAAAGAAAGCTGAGTTAGATTTAAGTTAGAAATTTCTTTGGATGTTAAACATTCACTGATCCATTTTATTTTGTTTTTTAAAAAACCATTCCCTTTCTGAGAATGAATATAATATTAGGAGTCACTGGGATAAGTTACCTAAGATGTTCTGACAAAGTAGAAAGTTCTAATTTCTGCTATGGTAGAATTTAGAATTAGAGTCTTTCTTAAAAATGATTAAAAAAGGGCAGCTGGGTAGCTCAGTAGATTGAGAGTCAGGCTTAGAGATGGGAAGTCTTAGGTTCAAATCTGGCCTCAAACATTTCCCAGCTGTGTGACCCTGGGCAAGTCACTTGACCCCCATTGCCCACTCTTACCACTCTTCCAAGTAGGAGCCAATACACAGAAGTTAAGGGTAAAAAAATGGTAAAATAAATCTACAGATTATGAACTAATACTGAGAAAAATACGTAAAACCAGGACAATATAAATTATGATTTCAACCATGTAAATGAAAACATTACTTAAAGAAAACTGAACTCCAAGAAAGAAAACAAAAACAATAATGATCTAGGGAGAATGGATAATTAAATGTAACTCCTTTTTCTTGGCAGGAAATTAAGGCTCTAAGAAGGCAAAGTATTTTATACTGTCATTTAAAGATGTTATTTGTTGTTGCTCTTGTTTTTACAAGGGAAGGTAAAATATAAGCATGGAGGGCTATGATGGGGGAGATTGATTTAAGGAGAAAAACTATAAAACACAATAGGAAATAAAATGAGAAATATAAATTTTTACATCACAGAGTTAGATGTATTCTAATGTCTTTATACACATTATTATAATATGGAGAATAGATGATCTACTTTTTCAGTGGCTTAGGAAATTCCTAGTTGAGGTAACTCCTTCAAACAAATCAGTTCATCAACTTCTCTACAACTTATAGCCTTCATGATTTCCTTAGAGAATTGAAAGGTTATAACTTTCCAAAGATTACATAACCAGAATGTGTCAGTCAGCACTTGAACTCAAGCCTTTCTGTCTTGAGTATATCTCTCTTAAAATACTTTAATACATAGAACATTTTACCCACATAATGTAATTAAGGGGTTCGTCTTTAAGCTGACAAACCATCAATTACTCTCAAGGTAGACAATCTAATGAAAAAAATTAAACTGAATAAAGTTGAAAAATTCTATGAAATAGAAAAAAGTAGGCTCTTTTCTTAAGCAATCTTCTTAGTTAAATATGAATGCAACATTGGAATTATTCCCATCTTGGACACCTCAAGAAGAGATTCAATTGTGGAATTGCCAAAATGCTCTGCTCCATTGTAAAAGAGGAACAAGAGATGAATGTCAGTCCTTTTCTGAATTCAAAACAAATATCAATAGGTGTTATGAATAAAAATTAATCTTAGAGAATTTAAACTAAATTCATAAGTATTTATTACTAAAGAGAGAGAAAGAGAGAAATAAGGTTTCCAGCCTTCTAACTTAAAGTAAGGTAAGGCCCAGGTTCCAGGCTTCCTTCCACACTACAGTTTGCCAGAGTTAATAAGCAAGAGCCCAACAGTCAGGACTGCTCAGAGAAAGAGCAGTTCAAGGATGCAAGTAGAAAGAAGGAAACTAAGAGAATGGAGAGCTGCCTGCTGGCTTTTCAAACCTCATTCTAGTTCCTGCCCCTGATCCTACAATTGGTCAATGGCCTTATTTTATTAAGGTAATGTTATATTACCTTACTGACTTTGTTGGTCAAGAATCTGGCTTTTCTCCCGGCAGCCCAGGTATGTTATTCCCAATTTCCATGAAGAATCCTGGGTTTGGACTGGGTCCCACAGATATTTAATTTACATAGGATATTGACCTATTTGGGCATTCATTCATTACATCATTTGGATTTATTCATGTATATATTCACACAGATTACTTCATGCATACATTCACTTATGGCTAGCTAGGAAGTTATTCAAAGTAAAATCATTGTTCTGCAATGTTTCAGGAATGAAGAGAGCCCATCTTCTGACTGAAAATAGCTGGGGAGGTGGACATTGATTGTGAAAACAAGAATTTGGGGAATACTGGTAATTGGAAGTGAAGGAAATTGTGTTTTTAGACTGGAGGGAAGAAGAAGAAGAAGAAAATAAGTACACATTTAAAAATCACAGAATTTATAGTGGAGAGGAACCTTAGATATTATGTAATTCAATATACTTATTTTACATATAAAGGAATCCAAAATCACACAACTATTCTAAACCCTATTTTACCAGAGAGTTCAACTAGGATTATGACTTCAGGTCTCCTTTTACTGAATCTTGTTGCTGTCAAAGGGCAGCACCTACTCTTCCACCTGGTCCAGCTGACTACTGGAGCTATGAGTAAAGGAAGGGGACTTAAATAAAATGCAATACTGATTTAAATACTACTAAAGAGAAAAGGTCAAAATATCAATGTCAACACTGGGCTGATAAAACTGAGTGGAGCGAGACAAATGTGGTCAATGCTGTCAATATTTATAATTGTATTAGTCACAGCAATACAAATTATGGCTATATAAACTAGGGCCTGTTTACAAAACCTGTTTATCATGCCAATCAAAATCTGTTTGCTGTTTACATTCATTCACTGGCTTTGTTACTGAAGAACAAAGAAAAAGAAGCCTAACATGTACAATAGCTTTAAGGCAAAATGGAGTAACGTTCTTTTCACTAGATTTTTAGTTTTATAATTTGTCCTGAAACCAGTTATTAAAATATTAATATCAAGTTGAGTTATATATATATATAGAAGCAATTACATATGAAAGAACCTAGAATTCATGCAACTGGTGTAATGTAGAGGATAGTAGTATGGAATTCCTGCAAAATACAGGGTCAAGCCTCACCCAGATTTCCAGGGGATCCCCCCTGGAGAACTTTGGGTGAGGGGACAGTTGAGAGGTAGTTAAACAGTTGCTTTCCAGGAGTTGAGGTGGGTAGATCTTTCTGCTTGCTGCTCCTGACTTTGGGGTTCACCTGAGGGGCCATTGTGGCAAAAGCCATTGTGGTTTCTACTCAGAAGTAAGCCTGTCTAGTAGGATTAGGCCTTACCAGCATCAAGATAACAATTATTTAGTAATATAGAGATTAGGAGTAATTATTATTAGCCTAGAGATCAAGTTTAGCCAAGTGCCTGCCAATCCTTCCTGGGGGGAGGAAGGGCAGCTTTGACCTGACAGTTCAGGGCTTCCCATTACTTATCCAAATCCTAATTACCCCCTCTTGCCTTTCCCCTTTCCCTTCCATAACTAATATAAGCTTTATCTTCAATATCTTTGCATGGGAATTATTTGAGGATACTCACTGCTCACTTTGCCATCAAGCTCGAATTTTATCAGTTGCCAGCTTAAGAAGTCAAGTCCCATCTCACTCCTCAACATTAGGATAACTAGCTACTACTCAGTTCTCAATCAGACCAGTGGGGAATATAAGTTAAAGAAAGGGAACATCATTAAAGATTAGCCTCTGCTAGATCTTGGCTTGAAGAACCACAGCCCTGTCTCCATTTCCAACTGAAACCAACTGCTTGGGGGAGGGTTTGAGAGCAAGGAGTGCCTAACCCCCTCCCTACTCAGTCAAGCCTGTCTGTTGGGGAGGAGAGTGTCCTGCAATATCTGGCCCAAGCCAATCTATCAGCTTCCGCAATATCTCTGTTATTACCAAAATAACACTGGATAATACATGTGTACATTGTTCTGCTCATTGGTACATATGTACATATATGTATAAATATATCTATATATGTACACTGTAAGGATTCTAATAGGAGATTCAATGAAATAAGAGAGTAGCTTTTAATAATTTAAGTTTTAATGAGAATATAATAGTTTTAAATTGATATTATCCCTTTAAGCCAGAGAAAAGAAAACTTCCAGCAGTTTTTAACAATTCACAATTTAGTGTAATTAAAATAGAGACAGTAAAAGAATAGAGTAAAGGAGCGAAAGATAGAAAAAAGGAAAGAGAGATTATTAATCTTATACCCTATAAATATACCTAAAATTCCTAATACTACCTAAAATTCCTAATAACTACCCCTAACTATCTTCTGAGGACAGCTTCTTATTGCCTGGAAAATAGCAGATCTATCTAACCTACACTATCTATAAACGATTCACTAACTACCTAACTCCATAAAATAATAGATAGCTACCCTAATAATAGGATATTATATTATAAATTATAGGAGCTACCCTCACTCACTCTTTCAATCAGTCTGTATTTGCCCAACTGTCAGTTGCCATCTGACAGCAGATCCTTGCCTATGAGACAGACCTCCTGCTCTCTAGAAATCCAAGAGGTTCAAAAGCCCTTTAAAGGATAAAGCCAAAAGCATTCTCAGTAAGTTCAGGCTCACCTTTATATTCCAGCAACTAACTGCCAACCCACACTACCAACAACCAACCCCCAATGACCAATTCACAGCCAGCAGCCAACTTCCCTGCAACTCCTAGTCTTAACTGTCAGCAACTGACAGGCTGCAACTGATGCTCACTTAGCAAGGGCCTCCTAGGTTCCTACTTCCTCTCACTGTGAGCTGGTTAATGCCTACAAATCTCTATGGTAAGAGGATATTCAGGTCCCTTATTAAATTAAAGAAATTAAAGAATTCCTTTTTACAACATATATACTCATTTATGCTTATCATATGTATATACACTTAAATACATATTTTGATATTTATAAGTATTGTAGATGGAATGAACAGAAATGGGCTTAAATATTAAGAATTAGGGTGAGAAATATATAGGCAAGTTCCCAATATTGATAAACACTTGCCCCACTAAAAGTAGTTACTGATAGAAGTTTTTCAATTAAAATAATCTACTCTTTATGAATTTTAAATTATATTATAACATTATTTCTATTATGCACACATATAAGTACATATGTATGCATGAGTACATCCTAATTCAAGTAATAATTGTTGTAATTCAATTAATCAAGTAATATAATTGTTGAGGTCTATGAGCAGAAGCTAGATGATTAGTTGTCAAGTGTTTTGTAAAGGGGAGTTTTTGGTGACTGTATTTGGACTAGGAGGCTATTGTAATCCATTTCAGCTCTAAAACTAGGTGATTCAGTAATATTTATTGTTTAATACCATGTCTTTGTTAGTGATATAGAAGTAATGCTTACACAAGATCAGTTGAGTAAGAACAACAGGCACATAATTAATAGTAAAGAATACACAATAAGTATGTAAAAGAGGCATAATCCAAGTGTTCTCTGAAGATAAAGAAGGGAAGGCCATCCCAATTGTGTGACCATATATACATGTGTATTTCTGTGTCTATATGTACTTATAAACATATGTATTTCCACTGAAGTTTTATTTATTTCTTTCTTAATATATAGTATTTTATTGATTTTTTTTCAATTACATGTAGAAATAATTGTTGACAATTGTTTCCTGACATTTTATAACTCGGACATCTTCTCTCCCTCTCCTCCTCCCAACTCTCTGAGGCAGTAAATAGTCTCATATGCATTACAACAGTATTTACATCCAATATATATTTCCACATTATCCATTTTGTGACTGAAAACACACATCACATATACAATACAAAACTCAGGAAGGAAATAGAGTGATGCATGGCATGCTTTTATCTGCAATCAGATTTAAAACAGTTCCTTCTTTGGCCCTGGATGGCATTATAAAAGATTTCCTTGGAGTTATCTCAAAGCTTTGTTTTATAGATAATAGTTTAATATTTCACAGTTAACCACCATTCAATATTTCAGTTACCGTATACACTGTTTTCCTGGTATTACTCACTTTACTTTTCATCATTTTATATGTCTTTCCAAGTTTGTTTGCAACTCATCCTATTCATCATTTCTTATGGTGTAGTAGTTTGTCATTACAATCATATGCCTGCCTTGGCTTATTCAGCCATCCCCCAAATGATGGAACCTAACAATTTTGAATTCTTTGCCACTACAAAAAGAACTGTTGAAAATATTTTTGTCTGTTTTTTTTCTCTATTTCAATTAAATCATAAGTGCAATTCTTATCCCCTATATCCAAAGCCCTGCCTCTATTCACAGGAGAGTCACTCTAGTGAAGCCTGCATTACCTCTCAAAGAGACTTTTTCAATAGCCACTTAATTTGTTTTCCTAGATCCAAAGAGAAATGAGGCTCCATATTCTTATTTATTCTCCAGTTACCAAACTGACTTTCCTAAAGCAAGGATATAACCATATCATCATTGTGCTTAATATATGCAAAGATTCCTTATGATTTATTAAATCAAATTCAAACTATCCTGTTTACCATTTGAAGCCCTTCACAACTTGCCTCCAACATATCTTTTAAGATTTATTAGAATTACTCCCCTTCACATACTTTATGGTAAGTTAAACTGGTCTTTTTAATGCTTTTCACATATGCCATTTATTCTCTCTTTTCAATGCTCTTATTTTGGGGCATTGAATATTATTGGGGCATTAAATGTTACTTATTTCTGAAATGTATTTCATCATTGCCCATGTTTCCTTAAATCCCTCATTTTCTTCAAAATTCAGCTCAAACATTTTCTTTTTAATGGAGCTTTTCTTGATCCTTCTAATTGCTCATATTTATTTTTTATGTTCTTAATGGTACATGCTATCTCCTCTGAAAGATATCCTAGAATGTAAACATCTAACAGAAAGGGATTATCTGTTTTAGTCTTTACATTTTCAGGGCATAAAATAGTATCTGGAAAGAGGAGATGCTTAGAAATTTCCTTTGCCTAGTGGTTTGGAATGTATGTAATCTAGCACCCTTCACAGAATGCTGACTTTGAGGCTAGATTGACCTTACTTAAAATCTTGACTTAAACTTATTAGATGAACATGGTAAAATTATTTAATCTGTACTATTCTATTTTCTATAACAATATATAGATGGCTTAATCATTCCTGGGATCCCCTAGAGTTCTAAAGCTATGATTTTATGAAAAGATTCTTATTTTCACTAGAGAACTGGGTAGACTACACATCATAGGACTCTATCCTTTTTAACCATTAGGCTAATTATAAGAATAAGAGGAAAAAAATTAAAGCTATTTTGCTATGCTAGCTTTCCTATCATGTGCATTGATTTACTTTTCTTTTGAGCATATTATAATAGTTCATATTATACTTTCCACAAAACACAAAAATAGCCAAAAAGAAATGGGAGGGCAGCTGATTCTATTTCTTCTAAATAACTGTATAACCTTGAACAAGTCATTTCCTTCCTTTTTGATATCATTTTCTTATCTGTAAAATGAAAGTACTGGACTGAATAAATTCTAAAGTTACATCAAGCCCCAAGAGTGTGTGATTTTATGACTTGAAAGCATTCTATTTTTAATGCTACTCATTTCTTTTGAACACTGCAGAACTTGACAGACTTAGTAAAGATTTGAAGTTATAGGGCAAGGAAGAATGGAAAAGGGTACCAAGGTCATAATTTGAGAATTTGGAATATGACACAATGGGAATAGAGAAAATCTGAGGCAACTGCCTTTTTTTCAGAGTTAAACTGTTTTGGGGAAAGAGCACAATGAAATCTTTAAGAGGAAATATTTTGAGAACTATACATTCAAATGGAAGAGGTTTTTTTTTTTTAATTAGTGAAATTTCAAACAAAATAAGGGAAAAATTGACAATGGATAATTGTACATTTTTTCATAAACACAATTTAGAGTGTCTATTACTAACAGATGACCTCATTGTTGGAGTCATAAAAACCCAAATACCAGGTAATTATTAATTCAAGCAACAGAAGAAAAGTTATTTTGTTCTAGTTTGGATTTTTAATAATGTGAAACAAGTCATCTGCTAATTTAAAATACATTCATTCAGCATTTTATTTTAGCTATTTATATGACATTGGAATAAAATATAAATTTTTTAAAAAGTTCCCTTTTATAAGTCTCTACATATATTTAAGGTAGTTAACTCAAAACATTTCAATTGGTCTTTGAAATGGAACTTTTTAAAACAACCTGCTAGTTCTAGATTAAACAATATGAATGTGGAAAATTCTAATGGTAACAGCATCATCATAACATCTATATGATAGGTATGATTAAATGAAGCTTGGTAAAATGTAGAGTAAATATAAAGAATATATTATGCAAAATAACAGTGCTGGAAATCATGTAAAAGACCAAATGAGTTAAATACATTTTATTTAGAAGATAAAAGACTGACTAAAATAATACTAAAAAAGAGAAATGGTTATTATTTATTTTATTATTCCTGTGGACTCCTTAGGAGCATAGGGCCTCAACCATCTCATGCCAGCGGACTCTGTTCTGGGCAACTTCCCCCAGCTGGGCCCATGTCATTCTGACTGTTTTTGTTTCATTTTCGGCAGATCTTTGCCAGGTCTGTTTTGGTCTTCCGACTTTCCTCCTCCCTGAAGGGTTCCAGCTCAATGCTTGTCTGGCTACGTTGTCTTCCAGTTTTCGTAGCGTATGTCCTATCCATCTCCACTTACGTTTCTTTATGTCCTGACTAATGGGATACTGGATTGTTCTTTCCCAGAGACTAGCACTGGAGATCTTTTCAGGCCATCTGATGTTCAAGATGTGACGTAGACATCTATTAACAAAGACCTGGAGTTTATTGGTGTTAGCGCTCGTCACTCTCCAGCTTTCTGATCCATATAGGAGGACGGCCTTTATGCTGGTATTGAAGATTTGGAGCTTAGTGAAGAGGGACAGTGCTTTGGAGATCCAGACAGACCTTAAGTTGTTAAATGCCTGTCTGGCTTTGTTGATTCGGTTTCTGATGTCCTCATCTGCCCCTCCGTCCTTGCTGACTCTGCTACCCAAATAGGTGAAGTGGTCCGTCTCCTTGATGTTTTCTCCCTGTAGTTGGATTGGCAGGTCCTGTCTGCTGTTGACTGTGATCACCTGGTCTTCTTCTTGTTGATCTTCAGACCTGTCTTCTCCGCTTCTTCAGAGAGTCGTGCAAGTTTGGCTTGCGTATCCTGCTGCTTGTGAGAAAGGAGACAGATGTCATCCGCGAAGTCAATGTTCTCAAGCTGTTTGGTGTGAGTCCATTGAATGCCCGTATTGTTGTCCTTGGTAATTCTTCTCATGGTCCAATCTATGACCATCAAGAAGATAAGGGGCGAAAGCATGCAGCCTTGCTTCACTCTGGTCTTCACTGTGAAGGGAGCCGTCAGTTTCCCATTGTGGATGACCTGGCAGGTAAAGTCTTCGTATAACTGCTGGATGATGTTGATGAGCTTCGGGGGAGAAATGGTAATAACTATATATTTTTTAAACTTTCAATAGTTTTATTAAACATAAATGCCTCCAGATATTATAATGAATGTCATTGATATTTCTCATATGAATAACAAATAAATGTATTTTTGCTATATTTACCAGAAAAAAATACCTGTACAGTTACACCCATAGTCTGTATCTCTCAGCCTCTTTTCAAGTACTCTCTTTTCAGATTTGGAGACTACTTTACACATGGGAGTCTCAGAACTAAAGGAAGTAAAATAGTATTATGAGAGAGTAAGAGACAATAAGCAACCTGATTGCCGCATCTGCTCAATGCATCATAAATGGGAAAAACATTGTGTTATTATACAGAAGGGTATTGCATTTCTGCCACATAGATTTTCAAGGCTCAAAGTACCAGCAGAGCATGCCATCTTCTGCTAGCTACAGTACTTGCTTGTTTCATGATTTCATAAATCTATGTTGTGGCCCTTAATTGCTCCTCCACCATTTATCATGAATAACTTTGGACATGTTGCTGAATATTTCTGAAACTCAATTATCAAATAAAGGGGTCAGTCAAGATAATCTATTTTAGCTTTAAATCTCTGATAGTATGATACAGGCACTGACAGCCCCTAATTTTAGGGTATCCATTACTGCTGACCCTATACTAGATATACCTTAATTCTTATACTATGTTCACTTAAATTATCTAGGCTCAATTTTTTTCTTTCTCTCTGATGCCCATCAATTTCTAAAACTCAAAGGATCCTACTTTGACAATGTAAAACCAAGGTATTTTCTATCCCAAGCAAAACCACTATCCTGATTTCATTACCATCATGCCAAACATCCTCAATTTCTAGGACCAAAGGAATATACTCATATTTTTTAAGTATTCAGTGAATTTGTAAACATGTTTAAAGCTGTGGGCCATTGCTTGTCCTCAAACACTTTTCCATGATAGTTCTCTGCCTTTCAACAGAAATTACCCAATGTATCAATATGTACATAGATATTAGTTATGAAATAGAAAATGAAAAATCTGCATATGTTTTCCATCAAGCCTAAAAAGAGTGGGGTTGATTTGAAATGTTTGGTTAGATGACCATAAAATTCATTTTGAATAATAGTTCCCTCATTTTTCTGAGAACAAGCACTATGGTGCCAGAACTGTTCAAAAAGAGAGGGAGGAAGGTGTTAAAATGCACTGATCCTAGGAATTTCATTAGCTTCTTACCATATGTGATACTTTTTTGCTTTGTAATGTACTTCCCAAAAATTCCACATCTGGAAAGTGATAATTCTCAGAAATATATATCAAAGTAAAGGAAATTAAGGTGTTAATTGCTGAAATTTAATTTCCAGAAGTAAAGTCATCTCTATGGATTCAGAAATGCAAATATTGCATAGGGAAGAAACTATCACCAATGGCAAACAAAATATAATAAAAATGAGTCAAAACATAATAATTTGCTCATCTATACACTAACTTTTTATTCTATGACACAAATTTCTAACTAAAAGCCCCAAAGACACCATGATGGTTATCTCTTTCGCAGTACTACAAAGAGCATCCCATTAATACTTCTGTTGTGATTTTATTATGATTGCTAATCATGAAGTTAAGGTTCATTGCCTTGGGTCCTTAGTAGCAGCTAGGTAATTCAGTTTTAAAACTACTCAAAAACTCATACCTTCTGTCCCTTGACCTCTCACATACTTTAATTACTAAAGTAATTAAGAAAGTCTTTTAAACTATTTAAATACATTTTACCCATTAAGAAAAATATAGAAAATGTAGTTGTAAACTAACGATCTCAGTTTCCTCATAATAAATTTATTCTACATTTAGTCTGTCTAAACATTGATCTGAACAAGTTAGGCAAGAAATAGCCTATTAATCTCCTAAATATTTTTTTAAACCTTTGTATTTTGGTGTATTGTCTTATAGATGGAAGATTGGTAAGGGTGGGCAATGGGGGTCAAGTGACTTGCCCAGGGTCACACAGCTGGGAAGTGGCTGAGGCCGGGTTTGAACCTAGGACCTCCTGTCTCTAGGCCTGACTCTCACTCCACTGAGCCACCCAGCTGCCCCTCTCCTAAATATTTTAACGGATAGCAGAAGATCTAAGTACAAATTCTTACTCTAACCCATTATATGTCCTTAGGAAAGTTATTTAACTTCTTCTACCTCACTTTTCTTAATTTTAAAATGAGGAGATGGAACTAAATGGGTTCTATAATTTCTTTTAATTCTAAATTTATTTCCTTATCTTCATTGGAGCTCAATTTTAGGTAAATCTTGTCTTAGTTTTCTAAGGGAAAGTAAAGTAAAGAAGATAATATATCCATTTGGATTTTATCTTGATATACAATGTGAGATGTTGACTTAAGCTTACTTTTTTCTATTTTTCTGTTATCTCAGAAATTTTTATTAAACAGTCACTTTCTTCAATAATTTGGAGAAGAGTTTGAATTTAAACCCGAATCCTTTGACTCAAAAGCCAGGACTCTTTGTACAATACTGTTGCCTAATATTGTCTGTCATTGGCTGTTGATAGAATTCATTTCAAGTAGCCTGGAATGATGAAGTTGTTATTTTCTCCAAACTAGTACTTAAATGTTTTCATGTAACTTGATTATGATAAGCTTCATGGTCCTTTTGCACAAAACGTGACTAGACAAGAGACCCTGAATTTCTACAATTGACTAATGTTGGAAAATGAATTGGCTTCAGTAGGGCTGTCAGGCTCTGATTCAGGATGAAGGCATTTCAAGGCAAGACTTATCTATCAAAGAGGCAGCCACACTCTCAGGAAAATATATCTGATCCGAGGCTGTTCTTGTGTGAAATCAAAGGTTGTGAGTGACTAGTCAAGAGTAACCAAATACATTTCTATGGCGTTATGGTACAAATGATATGAGTAATAGGTTGTGACAGGACAAAGGGCAAAAGAATTAAAGTACATATATGTATTTAACAGAATATAGAAATATTTAATTGAGACATTTAGATGTGGTATCTTTAACAAAAAAGCAATCAGTGATGACCAGGATACTTTAGGATACATATCATAAAAATTTCTTCATTTCGCTTTCACCTAATCACTAATTTCATGAAAAGATCCACCAAGTACTAGCCAGTAAGAAGAAAGATTATAGCAAACTGTCACTTTTTTCCCTAGTTCTTTCCTGCTCTGTGGTTTATAATTGATGGAGTTTTTAACTAGGAGTCTATACTACAGCCACTGGTCAATTACATCTAACTTTGGTAAAATAGTTCTTTTTTAAAATTTTCCTGGAGCTAACTTAAATATTGTAGCAGAGACCTTTCAAATTAGACTTCTTCAGTATGTCATTCACTATAATCTTATTTTTATAAAGGAAGAAGTAAATTGACTAAAACCAAGTAAAACAGTTTTGACAAGTGCTGATGAATTTTTTTGTCAGCTTTGATTCCAGTGGTTTCACACTCATAGAATTTAGTGTAAACTGAAAATCTCAGCAAAACTTTATGGTCATAAATTGATGTAAGTACAAAGATGAAGAGATATGTTTAAAATCCAGGTCACATAGGAATCAATCAACTTCGTTCAGTTTTACCCTAGTCAACCAGTACTTTAGAAACAGCTGCATTAATATTATGAAATAGTTTTCATATAGTATAATGATGAAACCAGTTTAAATTTTGGTTCTTCATAATGATAATGATGATATACTTGGGGAGAATTTTGTTATTTAGTTGTATCCAATTTTTTAGTGACCTAATTTGGGGTTTTCTTGACAAAGATACTGGAGTAGTTCTTAATTTCCTTCTCCAATTCATTTTGAAATGAGGAAATTAAGGCAAATAGGGTTAATTGATTTGCCCAGGGTCAAATAGGAAGTGTTTAAGGACAAATTTCAATTCAGGACAATGATTCTTCCTGACTCCAGAACCCTCACTATACCTTAACTTGATGATTAGCAATAATAATAAAATATGATAATATAGGTACATTACTCCCTATTCAATATTCTCTCTTCAACATATCCATATATTCCCTTCCATAATGGGGGATATATTGCTGACACTGGATGCATCTGGGGCCAATTCCTGACACACTCAATTCTGTCCTGCAATTTCAGGGTATAGAGTGCTTATGAATTGCTATGAGAGATATAAGGGCCCTATTTAACCTTTCAAAAGACAATCATTAGAACTTGCTTACAGGAGAATAGGGAATTTGATCATTATTTCAGAGCCCACTAGCACTTGTAGCTGTAGAGGAGCAGAGTCTTTGCTGGATAAAGACCAGAGATCAGACCAAGAAAAAAGTCATCCTATCTCTCCTTGGACCATACCACCTTGGAGGAACCCTAAACAAACAAACAAACAACAACAAAAAAAACCTACAGATGACCAGAATGAGCTCTGAAAAGAGTAACATAAAAAAAGGTGGAAGGTTGGGATAGTGCCTCCTCTACCCATAGAGTCCAAATTTAACGGAAAGTTTAAATCCTAAAAATAAACTAGAAAAATTAGCCAACATAGATAAAAGTAAAAGAAATTAAAAATAAGCATGACCATAAAAATCTATTATAATATCAGGGAAGGCAAAGACATAAGAAAAAGACAATAATGTGAACACAATTTCGACCAAAGTCACAAAGGAAAATACTAATTGGATGCAAGTCAAATAAAGATTCCCAAGAGTTGAGGAAAGAGATAATAGTGGTAGAGGGAAAAAATGGGAAAGTAAATGTGAATGATGCAAGAAAATTCTGAACATACAACTAACATCTTAGTAAAAGAGGCACAAAAATATTGAAGAAAATAAAGCTTTTTAAAACCCAAGAATTGATATGATGGAAAAAGAGCAACAAAACAAGTCTTTAAAAAACAGAATTAGTCAAATGGAAAAATAAGTAGAAAAGTTCACTGAATAAAATAATTCATCCAAAATGAGAATTGGACAAGAAAAAGCTAATGACTCCATGAGATATAAAAAATAAAACAAAGTCAAATGAATGAAAAATAGAAGTGAATGTGAGAAAACTATTAGAAAAACAAGTGACCAGGAAAAGAGATCAACAAAAGATTATTTATGAATTCTTGAACTATATGATACCATGATAAAAAAAGGAGTATTGACATATTTTGAGAAATATTTCAAGAAATTATCAAGGAAACCTACCTTGATATCTTAACTCTATAGGGAAAATAGAAAAGAAAGAATTCACTGATCATGTCTTAAAAGAGATTTCATAATGAAAACTTCCAGGCATATTAGTCAATTTCTAGAGCTTACTGGTCAAGGAGAAAATATTACAAGCAGTCAGAAAGAAAAAATTCAAATATCATGTAGAGATTGTCAAGATGCCCTCAGAGATGGAGGAAGCAAGAGGGGGAAGGGGAAGAGAGAGAGCAGAAGTATATAGGAAGCAAGAGGGGGAAGCGGAAGAGAGAGAGAGAGAGAGAGAGAGAGAGAGAGAGAGAGAGAGAGAGAGAGAGAGAGAGAGAGAGAGAGAGAGAGAGAGAGATGCAGCAGCTAGCTAGACCAGTAGGGAAATTAT
>NC_058134.1:134463049-134509585 GCF_016433145.1 Gracilinanus agilis | reverse complement strand
GTGGAGGCTGCCAGATCCTGTGTGATCCTGATTGGTGCTCCTTGATATTGAATTGTTTCTTTCTGGCCTCTTGTAAGATTCTTTCCTTTGCTTGGAAACTCTTGAATTTGGCAATTATATTTCTGGGTGTTGTCTTTTCTTGATCGAATGTCGCAGGTGTTCTATGAATCCTTTCAATGTCTATATTGCCCTCTTGTTGTAGGACTTCAGGGCAGTTTGCTGAATTATTTCTTTTCGTATGGAGTCCAGGTTTCTATTAATTTCTGGTTTTTCTGGAAGACCAATTATTCTCAAATTGTCTCTTCTAGACCGGTTTTCTTGGTCTGTCACTCTCTCATTGTGATATTTCATGTTTCCTTCTATTTTTTCAGTCTTTTGACTTTGTTTTATTTGTTCTTGTTGTCTTGAAAGATCATTAGCTTCTAGCTGCTCAATTCTAGCCTTTAGGGACTGGTTTTCAGCTATTATCTTTCGGTTTTCGGCTATGATCTTTTGGTTTTCGGCCATAATCTTCTGGTTTTCGGCCATAATCTTCTGGTTTTCGGCTATAAGCTTCTGGTATTCCTTTTCAAACTGGTCATTTCTGGTGTTCAATTTGCTTATCAGTTAATTTGGTTTCTGAGCCTCACTTTCCAGTTGCAAGATTCTACCTTTTAAACTGTTATTTTCTTGCCAGATCTCTTCCATTTTCCTCAAAATCTCAGTTTTGAACTCTTCCATAGCTTGTGAGGAGTTTTCCTTATTTGAGGAGGGTCCAGATGCTTTATGTTCTCCTCCTCTGTTTGCTTGGTTGTCTGGATTTTCTCTGTGTAAAAGTTGTCGAGTGTTAAAGACTTCTTTTTCTTGTTGTTAATCTTTCTCTTCTGAACTTCCTGAGACTGGGTAGCCATCGTTAGCCCAGCAGCTTCTCAGGTTTATCCTTGCGCTCAGGGTCTGTCCACAGTCATGCCCCCTGGTGCATCCCCTTGCTTAATCCTCTGCCAGAGGTTTTTTTACAAGTCTCAGGGCGCTGCTTCCACAGTCATACACCTGTCTGCCTCCACCCACGCCTCCTTGGAGCCTGAGCTCTGATCTCGCCTGAGCTCTGTTCCCACGCTCTGAGCCCTAAGCCCGCGCTCAGATTTCGGGTGCGTTCTTTGGCTTTTTGGGGTCCCAAATCTTGCTGCTCTCAGGAACAGGCCCCCGAGCTGCCAATGACTCGATGGGTGCCCCAAACTTGCTCTATTTCTTTTTAGCTGGCCTCAGTGCTACAGGTGTTGTGTGTGGAGGGTTTGGGGGTGGGGTGGTTGCTCAACCCGCGATTTAGTGAGAGCTGTTTCACCCCTTTATAGCATGGAAATTCCTTGATTCCACGTACCTTCCACTCTGTGCCCTGTTATGGGGTTCCTCTGTTCGTCTGGACTTGTTTTTATGTCCCCTTGAGGAGTTTTGTGTGTTTAGGTCAGGAGAGGTTAAGAGCTGCTTCTTACTCTGCCACCATCTTAACCCGGAAGTCGATGTCATGAAATTTTAAAAGATTCTGCACAATAAAAACAAATTCAGAAACAATTAGAAACAAAGCAGCAAAATGAAGAAAATTTTACACTAAGTTTCTCTGACAAAGATCTCATTTCTCAAATATATAATGAATTGAAGCAAATTCATACAAATAAAAATCATTTCCCAATTGATAAGTAGTTAAATGAACAATCAATGTTATCAGTAGTGACATGAAAAAAATTTCTAGATTATTCTTGAGAGAAATGTATATTAAAATGACTCTGAGATAATATATCACAATTATCAGAGAGGTTAATATAACAGAAAAGAAAAATGGCATATGTTATTTGTAGCTATAGAAAAATAACAACAATAATGTACTTTGGGTAGAATCGTGTACCAGTCCTACCATTCTGGAGAATAATTTGGAACCATTCCCCAAAGGACTATAAAACTGTGCATTGCCTTTGACTCCAAACTATCAATACTAAGTCTGCATCCCAAAGAGGTAAAAAAAGGGAACAGGGCCTATATGTACAAAAGCATTTATAGCAGTTTTCATTGTAGTGACAAAGAACTGGATATTGAGGGTATCTATTCAAGTAGGGAATGACTACACAAATTGTATATCATCATGATGGAATACTACTGTGTTATAAGAAAGGATGAGCAGTATGATTTTAGAAAAATCTTGAGAAATGTGTAGGAACCAATTAGAAACAGAAGAGAATAGAACCAGGAGAACACGGTATATTGTATAATCAAAATATTAACGATGATCAACTCTAAAAAATTCAACTCAATATAATGACCCCAGACAATTTGAAAGTACCCATGATGAAAAATGCTTTCTACCTTCAAAGGGAGAACTGAAGAACTTGAAGTAGAGATGAAAGTATATTTCTTTTCTATATATTTTTATAAAACAGCTAATATGAAAACATGTTTTGCTTAAATTTATATGTATAAATGGGACAGAGGTTTTGAAAATCAATTTTTACTTTTGCTTTTTTAAAAAACATTTATTAATATTTATTTTTTAGAAAAGTTAACATGGTTACATAATTCATGCTCTTACTTTCCCCTTCATTCCCCGAGATCCACCTCCCTCCCCCATGGCTGATGCATATTTCCACTGGTTTTAACACGTGTCATTGATCAAGACCTATTTCCAAATTGTTGATAGTTACATTGGTGTGGTAGTTTCGAGTCTACATCCCCAATCATGTCCACCCCTACCCATGTGTTCAAGGAGTTGTTTTTCTTATATGTTTCCTCTCCTTAGTTCTTCCTCTGAATGTCGGTAGTGTTCTTTACCACAAATCCCTCAGAATTGTCTTGGGTCATTGCATTGCTGCTGGTACAGAAGTCCATTGCATTCGATTTTACCTTAGTATATCAGTCTCTGTGTACAGTGTTCTTCTGGCTCTGCTCCTTTCACTCTCTATCAGTTCCTGAAGGTCCTTCCAGTTCACCTGGAACTCCTCCAGTTTATTATTCCTTTTAGCACAATAGTATTCAATCACCAGCGTATACCATAATTTGTTCAGCCATTCCCCAATTGAAGGGCATACCCTCCTTTTCCAGGTTTTTACCACCACAAAAAGCACAGTATAAATATTTTCATACAAGTCTGTTTATCTGGGATCTCTTTGGGGTACAAACCCAACAATGGTATGGCTGGATCAAAGGGCAGGCAATCTTATATAGCCCTTTGAGCATAGTTCCAAATTGCCTTCCAAAATGGTTGGATCAGTTCACAACTCCACCAGCAATGCATTAATGTCCCAGTTTTGCCACATCCCCTTCCAGCATTCATTATTCTCCCCTTCTTTCATTTTAGCCAATCTGCTAGGTGTGAGGTGATACCTCAGAGTTGTTTTGATTTGCATTTCTCTAATTATTAGAGCTTCAGAGCACTTTCTCATGAGCTTATTGATACTTTTGATTTCTTTACCTGAAAATTGCCTATTCATGTCTCTTGCCCCAATTTATCAATTGGGGAATGGCTTGATTTTTTATACAATTGGTTTAACTGCTTGTATATTTTAGTAATTAGGCCCCTGTCAGAGTTTTTTGTTATAAAGATTTTTTCCCAATTTGTTGTTTCCCTTCTGATTTTGGCTACATTGTTTTTGTTTGTACAAAAGCTTTTTAGTTTGATATAATCAAAATCATTTATTTTATATTTTGTAATTTTCTCTAACTCTTGCTTGGTTTTAAAGTCTTTCTTTTCCCAGAGATCTGACAAGTAAACTATTCTATGTTCATTTCACTTATTTATAGTTTCCCTCTTTATATTCAGGTCATTCACCCATTCTGAATTTATCTTGGTGTAGCATGTGAGTTGTTGATCTAAAGCTAATCTCTCCTATATTGTTTTCCAAATTTCCCAACAATTTTTGTCAAATAGTGGATTTTTGTCCCAAAAGTTGGGCTCTTTGGGTTTATCATACACTGTCTTGCTGATGTCACTTACCCCAAGTCTATTCCACTGATCCTCCTCTCTATCTCTTAGCCAGTACCATATTGTTTTGATGACTGCTGCTTTATAGTATAGTTTAATATCTGGTACTGCCAGGCCCCCTTCCTTCGAATTTTTTTCATTATTTCCCTTCATATTCTTGATTTTTGTTATTCCAGATGAACTTTGTTATAGTTTTCCTAAATCAGTAAAAAAGTTTTTTGGTAGTTTGATAGGTATGGCACTAAATATATAAATTAATTTGGGTACAATGGTCATCTTTATTATGTTAGCTCATGCTAACCATGAGCAGTCAATATTTTTCCAATTGTTTAGATCTAGTTTTAATTGTTTGGAATGTGTTTTGTAGTTGTTTTCATATAACTCCTGTGTTTATTTTGGTAGATAGATTCCTAGGTATTTTATATTGTCTAGGGTGATTTTAAATGGTGTTTCTCTTTCTACCTCTTGCTGTTGTAATGTGTTGGAAATATATAGAAATTCTGATAATTTATGTGCATTTATTTTGTATCCTGCAAATTTGCTAAAGTCGTTGATTATTTCTACAAGCTTCTTTTCAATAGGAATGGATGCTGTATTTTGTCAAAGGCTTTTTCAGCATCTATTGAGATAATCATGTGATTTTTGTTTGTTATATTGTTGATATGGTCAATTATGTGGATGGTTTTCCTAATGTTGAACCATCCTTGCATTCCTGGTATAAATCCCACCTGATCATGGTGGATGATGCTCTTGATCACTTGCTGGAGTCTCTTTGCTAATATTCTATTTAAAATTTTTGCATCTATGTTCATTAGGGAGATTGGTGTGTAGTTTTCTTTCTCTGTTTTTGATCTACCTGGTTTTGGAATCAGTACCATATTTGTGTCATAAAATGAATTTGGTAGGACTCCTTCTTTGCTTATTATAGCAAATAATTTGTATAATATTGGGATTAGTTGCTCTTTGAATGTCTGATAGAATTCACTTGTGTATCCATCAGGCCCTGGTGATTTTTTCTCAGAGAGTTCTTTGATGACTTGTTCAATTTCTTTTTCTGATGGGATTATATAGGTACTCTATTTCTTCTGCTATTAATTTAGGAAATTTATATTTTTGAAAATATTCATCCATATCTCCTAGATTGCTATATTTTTTGTCATATAATTGGGCAAAATAGTTTTTAATGATTGCCTTAATTACCCCTTCATTAGAGGTGAGGTCTCCCTTTTCATCTTTGATACTGTCAATTTGGTTTTCTTCTTTCCTTTTTTTTATTAGAGTGACCAGTACTTTGTCTATTTTATCTGTTTTTTTCAAAATACCAGCTTCTAGTCTTATTTATTAATTCAATAGTTCTTTTAATATTTGATTTTATTCATTTCTCCCTTGATTTTTAGTATTTCTAATTTAGTCTTCATCTGGGGATTTTTCATTTGCTCGCTTTCTAAATTTTTAAGTTGCATGCCCAATTCATTAATCTCTGCCCTCCCTAATTTGTTAATGTATGCACTCAAGGATATAAATTTCCCCCTAAGTACTGCCTTGGCTGCATCCCACAGAGTTTTGTAGGATGTCTCATCATTGTCATCTCTTCAGTTGATTGTTTCTATGATTTCTTCTTTAACTAGCTGGTTTTGCAGAATCATATTATTTAATTTCCAATTAGTTTTTGATTTACCTGTCCAAGTGCCCTTACTAATTATTATTTTTATTGCATTATGATCTGAGAAGTTACATTTATTATTTCTGCTCTTTTGCATTTGTTTGCAATTTTTTGCACTCAGGGTCTGTGTTCAAAGTCTGGGAGTTCTTTAGCCTCTTGGGGTCTTCAGTCTTGCTGCTTTCAGGAGCAGGACCTGGTGACCCCAGGTAGCTGCCAAGGACTTAATGGGTGCCCCAAATTTGCTCTAGCTCTTTTGCGCTGGCTTTGGCACTGTATGTAGTGTGGGGTGTGGTAGTAGGTTGCTCAGCTTGTGTTTTAGTGAGAGCTGTTTCACCCCTTTATAGCATGGAAATGCCCTGATTCCACATACCTCCAATGCTGTGCCCTGTTGTGGGGCAGCTTCACTCCTCTGGATTTGTTTTTATGTCTTCTTGAGGTGTCCTATATGTTTTGGTTAGGAGAGGTTAAGAAGCTCCTTTTTACTCTGCCGCCATCTTAACCAGGAAGTCTCCTGAAAATCAATTTTTAAAAATTAATATTAAATAAAAATTAAAAGAAGTTTGAGAGGTAGAGAGAGAAAACAAGGATATCAAAATATCAGAATACAAATATTAAAAATTACATTTGTATGAAATTTGGAAAAATATTTTAAAATAAAATAAAAATGGAAAAGAATATTTTTGTTCCAAAATATTTATGAAGTTTCTCTTTTAGATGTCAAAGAACTGGACATTTAGAAGATGTACATAAATTGGGAAATGGAGCATTCCAGGATGGAATGAGGGAGGAGGAGGTGTGTCTGTGCCCTGAGTGAGGACTCCATTAGTGGTGGGCAAAAACTGTTGCCAGCCTGGGAGACCACAGAGCAAAGGATATCTTGCATCCTGATTTCCCCTGGGATCCTGTGTGGTGTGGCATCTAGCAAAAAGGACAAATCTACAGAGCCAAGGGAGAAGTTTGAGAGCTGGTGGATAGTGCTTCAAGCAAAACCTTCTCTACTTGGTACCTGAGACAACTTTAGCTCCTGCCATCCAGAGATCATCAGTGGATTGCAGTGAGAATCACAAAGTCACAAAAGCCCCTAGCTTTACTCAAGCCTGGCAGGTTCCAGGTCTGAGGCAGAGACTCCATTTACAGCTCCTTGGGCCCTGTTAGTTTAGATCACTTAGATTAGTGTAGTAGAATAAGTCCTTCCCTGTCCCTGTGGGTTTTGTTATTAGGTGTTAAGGTTTTAGAGTAGACATTCCTATCCCTCCTTTTGTTGTTCCTAATTAAACCTAGTTTCATCCTGTTACCTTGTCTGTTGAATTTAAGGCCTCTGGTCAGAGTGACAGTTGGCTATTATTTTTTCAGTTGGGAGTGGCTTAGCTGTACAAGTCTTCAATGTTCAGTTTTAGTCTCTCTTAAATCCCAGAGTGTGTTCCCACAAACCCCTTAGTTAACTTATAATATCCCTGGTGACCATTACCTTACTTATATTTTCCTACAGTTTTAAAAACAATGAGCAGAATATATTTTTTTTAAAACTTGGAAAGAGCTATATGAGATAATGAAGAGTGAAGTGAGTAGAACCAAGAATAGAGTATATATAGCTACAAATTTAATATTTGTGGAATAGTTTGTTAATATTAACTCAAGAGAATGAATAGAGAAGTGGAAATACAAAATACACAATCTATATGCATGTATTAGTTTGTTGGATTATGCACTCTATGGTGTGGGGATAGGAGAGAGTGGCTCAGATACAAATTAATAAATTAATTCTGTTGGATTGAAAAAATACAAAATAAAAAATTTCATGTCGTTACCTTACTTGAGGAAAAGGAACAGAAAATCAAATCAATCAATTAGCAAATAAGTCAGGCAATATTTTTTAAAAAGAAGAAATCAATAGAATAATCAGAACATATTCTACATAGGTACATATAAACTTGTGAAAACAAAATTAAGAGAAGAATACCTTCAACATAAAAACTACCAAAATATCTAAAGACCAGACAGAAATGTTAACAAAATCTCAGTAAAGGAAATAGATATAATTGTAAAACAACTACTAAAGGGTACAGAACTTGGGTTGGGTCATTGAACATCATTGAATCACAAGATAATTTTATCAAACTGTTAAAGTATTATTAATACCTATATTTCACAAATTAATATGACTACTGAAATAAATTCTTTATACAAATTATTTAAATAAATTTAGAAAGAAAAAAGATTCTTATAATTCTTTTATAAAACTGACATAATCCTAATATTTAAAGCAGTGAAATAAAACACAGAAAGAAAATTATAGGAAATATTAATAAATATTGATTGAAAAGTTTTAAGATAAACTTATCAAATAGCACTTATTTTTAACAATAAAAATACAAGAAGCAGTAATAGTAAGGTAAAGCCTTCTTTCAATATCTTAAAAATGGATAAAATATATGGGGAATATTTTTTTTGCAAAGCACAACATATGTATGTAGATTTGGTTGCACTATGCTTCTTAAAGAAATAAAAAATATTCTAAATGCTGGAAGAATAATCACTTTTCATGGTTAAATCATACAAATATAAATGAAGATAATAAAATAAAAATTATAAATAAAACAAATTGTATTTTATTATTTGCAAATTATATGTAAATTAATTGTTAAAATTAAATAAAATATTTTATAACTTTAATGCTATAGAAATCAAGTTATCAAGGGTATATTTTATAGAACTTCATAAAATAATAAAATTAATTTGAAGAAAATTATCTATATTATCAAAGGAAATGACAAAAAAGAAATATGGACAAAGGAGAAATAATTTATTGACCTCAACCTGTATAATAAAATAGTAGTTATTAAAAACATCTTGTATAGATTAAAAAAGTAGGGAAGGGAGCTAGGTAGCTATGTCCTAGCTTCAAATTTGACCTCAGACATTCCTTGCTGTGTGATTCTGGAAAGTCAGTTTATCTCCATAGCCTATATATTAACACTCTTCTGCCTAGGAGTCAATACACAGTATTCTAAGAAGAAATGATTCTAAAAAAGAAGGTAAGTTGGTTCTTTTTCAATATGTATATAGATAAATATAATAGACCTGAATTCAATATTCTAGGGTCTGATCAAGTTAAAAACATAACTTATATAGGGAAATATTCCCTGCTTAATTTAAAAAAAATGGTGAGAAAAATAGAAAGCACTCTAGAAGATGTTGGACTTGGATCAACACCTTAAGCCACATTACAATATAATACAAATCGGTATATGACCTTAACAGTAAATCATACTATAAAAAATTTGGAGGAAAAGATCACATATCTCTTCCAGCTCTGGATGAGAAATATATTCTTAACCAAGTAGAGACCTCTGCAACTCCAAAAAATAAAATAGATAACTGATTACTCGACACATAAAAGCTTCTGTATTGTTAATGCATCTAGGTAATAAAGGGAAATAGATGCGTGGGGGGGGAAGCTTTCTATCCATTTTTATGATACGCATTTTGTATTTAAATATGTATAATTATTATAGACAAATGTTTTAAATATATGAACAGATTTCAAAAGGTCTACAGCATATTCACAACCACCTCCTTAACAATGGGAGAAATGAAAATCAAATGAAACCTATGTTTCTACCTCAAACTACAAATTGGCTAAAATGACAAGAAAAATTAACAGTTAATTTTAAAAAGGTTGTGGGGAAAATAGTCATGCTTAGTTGAGCTGTAAAATGGTATAACCATTTTGGAAGGCAATTACTAATTATGAAAACAAAACTACTAAAATATTCATATCCTTTGTTTACCAGGGTCTCTATTATTTAGCTTTTATACCTAGGAATATATTGTTAAAAAATAGGCCCTACGTACTTCAAATTATCTAGAGAGTTGATTTTTTGTGATAGCTAAGACCTTGGAACAAAATAGATGCCCATAAATTAGGGAAAGGCTAAACAAAATGTGATATATGTAAACAAGTTTGCATTAACTCTTCTGTGAGATACTATGTATATAACAAATATAGAAAAGCATGGACAGACATATATAAAATGATGCAGAGTAAAGTAAGTATAACCAAGATAAGAATACATGTATTAACTATAATAACATAAATCGAAGAAATAATGATATTAAACATTTTAAAGTAAATATACTAAAATTATAGAAGTCTAGTGAATTCAGATGAAAAGATATGAAAAGATATTCATAGTCTACCCCTTTATGGAGGTCAGAGGTCCACAGATATTTGATACTGATCGTGTTTTTAGATTTTATTTTCAATATATTGATCAGTTGTGTTGACATTCTTTGCCCTCTCTAAAAACAGCATTTGTCAAATTGGATGACTGTCAGGTAGGGAAAAAGAAAGGGATAACTGGGATGTTAAAAAATCATAAGAAAGAGAACATATCAATAGAAACATTTTAAAACAGAATAAGTACACATTTGGAATGTCTAGGTGGCAATCTACAAAGGAATATTCAGGACTAAAGTAAACACTATTACAAAATATGCTTAAGAGTAATTTTTAAAGGTTGAAATTATTGGAGGAATATTGTATTTCCATGATAGGGTCAAATAAATGATTATTTAGCAAAATTAATTTAAAAGCTTAGTGTAATCAAACTATCAAGGAAATACTTTAGACAGCTAGACAAAATTATAACAAAACTCAATTTGAAATAAGAAAATTTCTATAATGTCAAAAGGAATAATGTTTTATTTTTTAAGTTGGTGGAAATGGGAAGACTTCAAATTACACTCTAAAGCAGTAACCATCTGCACTATTTGATAACATATAAAAATAGTAATTAGATCTCTGGAACACATTAGATAAGAAAGAATGGAAGAATTGAAGTCAATACTCCATGTAAGGTATATGGAGGAAAATGTTATATTTGACAAGAACTTCTGGAAAAACTGGAAAAAATTGGATAAAAATCATGTTAAGACCAACACATCAAGATTAATTTCCAAATAAAGCTCAAAATGAATGACATGAATATTCATGCTCCTATTTCTTCCTCTTCCTCCTTTTTTCTCTCTCTTACTCTGACTTTTTGACTCTATTTCATTTTGTCTCTCTCTCTATCTTAGTCTCCTCTGTTTCTGTCTCTAACACACACACACACACACACACACACACACACACACACACACATACACACACACACACAGAAATGAGATTGATTACTTAGCTTTCACAACTATAGCTTAGGCTGAGTTGAGTTCTTAATAAAAAAAAAAGGGAATTGTGGGGTCAGGATGATGAAACCAGCTCCTAATGACCCATGAGAGATGATTACTAAATTTTCTTTATGAATATTTACAACATAGAAATTGTAAAATGATACAAATCAGGTCATTTACCCTTTTTATTGCCTAATATTAGGTCATGGATAAATATCAATACAAATGCAATTCAAGAGTGTGTAAGATATACATTATTTTTTGGAGAGTTAAACATTTAGCAGCACACACCATAGAAGCAACCACAAAATATCAAAAAATTGATTTGACTAAGTAAAGATGAAAAGCATTTTTAAAAAATCTAGAATAGAAAGGAAAGCTATTTATTGGGTAAACATCCTGGCATCAAATTAACCCCTTCAAGAGACTAATATCAAAAATATATAGGCATCTAGCACAAATCTGTAACACCAAAAACTATTCATTGGAATGATTTTTTTTACTTCTTTGCTTTTTTTTTTGCAACATGACTCATGTGGAAACATCTTTTCATGACTTCACATATATGAGAGGTACCATATTGCTTGTCTTTCAATAGATAGGGTAGTTGCTAGAGTTGACCTTATCATCTTCCAAAAGTTGAATTTTCACCAATATTCCAAAGGAATCCAAGATAACCAACCCTATATGTCTCTGAAGTTTTAGTCTGTTATCACAATATGCAGTTTTTACATTCACACATGGATATTCTGGTGCCATGTCAAACTCAATACATCTAAAATTAAAATTAATCTTTCCGCTAAATCAAGCCATCTTATAAACTTTTTTTTCTATCAAGAGTACATCTTTACAGTTATCCAGATTAGCATTGCAAACTCATTGGTGTCCTGAATTCCTCTCTTTTGCCCACCCCATATATGAAATATGTTGCCAAATCTTATTATTTTACTTCCATAACTTCACTCCCATAATCTTTACTCTTCTAACTCTTATACTACATTATTTCAGACCACACATCTACTAACCTTGTTAATTAATTCTCAACTGGACTGGCCAAAATCTCTCCTAATTGGTTCCTTAAGCTTGGTTCTACAGAAAGAGAAGAGAAAATGAAAATGTTTCTCATTTCAAAGTTAAGCAACTATATGCATCAAACATTGAGTAGACTGTCAGGCATGGTTGACATGTTATTTAGTTTTCCTGAAATGCTTCTTTTTCTTATTCAATCTTTATTCTAAATGATTGTTTTCTAGGGAGGTGTAAGAAGAGAGGAATATATTTGGAAATGGAGATGATTTAAAAATTCTCAATAAAAATATGCATATGTATAGATGAATTATATTCACATAGAGTATCAGTAAAAAGCTTTTTTGTAGACTTCATATACATACATAAATATATACCATTTAAATGCAGAATATTCATACATAATGAATTTCAGCAAAATGTCTGAGTCTGTAGTCATGGCAAATCTTGATTTACTTTATCACTTCAAGACAATATTAGACATGTTTCCTACAAAACAAAAGAGCAGCATAGATAGCAGAAAGGGAGGTTGGAAGTAAAGAAACATTGACAAAAGGATCCTATTGAAAAGTCAGCAGAGAGCTGAAGGAATGGGTAAACAAACAAAAAAGCTCCTGATACAAAGGATAATTCTTTTGAAGTTTCTTTAAAAAAATCAAGGCGAAACCTTGAAAAGAAAGCAGTAATGCCACAACTGGATTCTCAAAAATGAGACTGAAACAGCTATAAGAAGAGTAAGGTTAATATAAGGTTTAAAGTATGAATAAAAGGAGAAAAATTAAATCCCTTAAAAGATTTTCACAGAAATAATTGCTAGGTTAGAAGAAAAGTTATAGAACTTTAAGAAGTACAGATATAGAAATAGAAATATTTCATTTCTAAAGAAACCATAGGTAAATAAGTAATTAGATGAGGAAATATATTTGCATGTAAGTGTATAGTATACCTTTACACACTATATATAGATATTTATGTATATGTATTTACATATATTAATTTATAAATTAAAATATATAAGAAGCTATATAAACAATCCATTAGACATTAGTGGAAAGGAACCATATCTTCACTTATTCAGCAATAAAAGTCCCCAAATTTTAGCACTTCAGAATAAAACTAAGTATTTTTGTAATCAGCACAGAGAAGGTCTTTCAAAAATTAAAGATAACAGTTTAAATCATACAAGGGTATCAGATGACTATGAAAAAGGAAAGGCTGTATTCTGAGAAGCAAAAATTAAAGAATAGCCCAAAATAACATAACTTAAAAAATTAAACTTAAATTTCTCAAAAAAGACCAATTTCAGGATGAATTTTATCTCATACAAGCATGAAATTAGATAAGGATATTCATAATAAGGACAAATAATTTTAAATAACAAAAATGAAGCAGATATTCAATGCTCACATGCTGCAAGGAATCCAAAAGTTGTAAACTTGGAGGCTAATTTTGTCAAGGGCAATAAAAAACAAAAAGAACAAAAGTGGGGAAAGTCTTTTGAAGATGATTTAAACAGAAATAGCTAAGCAGGCAAGTGAGGAGGCAAATTAATATTTCTTAGACAGAGGTACCACAGATGAAGTACATTTATATAAAGAAGTAATGGACTTTTGAAAAGGTAAGAATAATTTGGAATGAATTGAAGAAAGGATGTTACTTTTTATATTTTGTTTTAATAAAAAGAAAAGAAATATCAGAATTTACAATCAAATAATTTGTGATTGACCTAGGGAATAGGGCAAAAAGGAATATTGTCTAAGGATAGCTATTTGGATTATACTGTTTTCATTCAAAACATTTCATAGATAAAGAATGCTAAATTTTTTAAAAGTAATATAATGGTGTTAAATGAAAGTAAAAATATTCTTAACAATGCTATCCTTGAATATAAATTGACCATATTCACTGAAAAATATGAATATCAGTATGTATTTGAAAATAAAAAATTAGTAGGATCTAGATATTGCAAACATCCTTAAAATAAAGACATTCAGAGTTTAGACAAATGAATAAAACAATTTATTTTGATTCAGCAAAAAAATAAATAATAAATTTCAATCCACATTTTGGACAAAACAAGAGTAAAAACATAAATTTCACTGTGACAAATGTGAAAATTAGATTATAATTACAGAAATCATACAAGATAACTAAAGGATTACAATATGGAGACACAAAAGGAGATATTGTAGGGAGCCATTCGGGGAGCCACTCAGAGAAATAGGGTCTTTGATAGGGCCTTTTATCTGGATCCCCATCAAGATCTAAATGGCTGACAAGTCCTTGTGTTGATTCTGGTGGCCTGAGCCTGAAAGGCCTGGCTGAGAGGTGGATGGCTAATGCAAAAAATCTGAACCCTCTCTGTGGCTCTTTTCTGATCAGCTCCTTTTATTATTGAAAGCATTATAATCTAGTTTTTAGAACAGCCGCAAGAAAAACCTCTAAGTTCCCTATAGTAAACCAGTAGTTAAGGAGTTAACAATTTTTCCCTAGTCAAAAAAAGCAGAAATTAGCAGAAGCTGCTATGTATTTTTTTTTCCTACAGTCATCCCAAGGACACTGAAGGCAGGCCAGACAAATTCCACACTTAATGTAGGTACTTTCCAAGAAATGAATACATCATACAATATTAAAGGCTTATTCTTCAACATATCTCTTGAAATATGGAAACTTTTCACTAAAATAACTTTTATTTATTTATTTATTTGTTTGTTTGATTGTTTGTTTTTTAAACCCTTAACTTCTGTGTATTGACTCCTTGGTGGAAGAGTGGTAAGGGTGGGCAATGGGGGTCAAGTGACTTGCACAGGGTCACACAGCTGGGAAGTGTCTGAGGCCGGATTTGAACCCAGGACCTCCCATCTCTAGACGTGACTCTCAATCCACTGAGCTACCCAGCTGCCCCCTAAAATAACTTTTAGATAAAATGAAGTTCCTTTTTAACTTTTGGACTTTTCTCATCCGGGCATACTCTTCATCAGAGAAATTTTCATAAGTCATATGTCAATCATGATGTAGCTCTGTAACCTTGGTGTTTGTACACCTGTAAAACTCCATTGCGCTTTGTGAGAACTGGTTCCTGAAAAGAATGTATATAATAAACTCGAAGCTCCATGCCTGTTGGAGCAGTTTTGAGCTAACCATTAGCTATACTGTTCTCAATCATTCTGCTTCCTTCTTATTCTTCTGAAGCCTTAAAGATCCATTCAAAGCCTGTCAATATAGACTTGGTTCTCTATAAGATATAAGTAATTTAAAATAACAGGGAACATATTATCTATTAGACTTATGGATAAGAGGATTATAGGAGTCAGCAAGTTATGAAAACCATTGTGAGGTGTAAAATATATAATTTTGAGTACATTAAGTAGGAAAAGGTTTTATTCAAATGAAGCAAATGTTGCCAAGAAAATTGGGGCAATTTATGGATAATATTTTGGATAAAAGTCACATAGCTAAAACATATTGAGAACTTTGACAGATTTATAATAATAATAGCCATCCCCCAATTGACGAATGAGCAATAGATATGAACAATTTTCAGATGAAGAAATCAAAGCCATATGTAGTGTGTCATTTGGAATTGTTGTAAGCCCAGGAAGACTATGCCTCCCAGGGCTCTCTGCTACAACTTCCTCTGACACCTCCCACTTCCTTTTGGGGAGATGTCAGAGAAAGTATAAAAGGGAGAATTTGGTGCCTTTTCTCTTTCTCTGGAAGCTCAGCTCTTTACCCTGAGCTCTCCTCTCTCTCTACCCAGGAGGGTCAGCTCTCTCTGACCCTGGAGGCGGGCTAGCTCTCTCCACCCTGGAAGCAGCTCTCTCTACCCTGAGACCCTGATCTCTCTCTGTGCCTTTTTCCCTTTCTTCCTACCTCCTAGTTTTCCCTAGACCTTTCCCTTTCTAATTAAAATAAAACCTAGCTATTCAAATCCTAAAGTTGCTCTCTGATCATTCATTTGAGGGCTCCGGTCAATTCCCCCCTGCTGGGGCTGGTACCACTGTCTTCCTTTCCTTTCCTCTACCTTCCTCTCTCCTTTCTCCCATCCATCCTATAATTCTACCTCCATCCCTTCACTTTCACCACACAGTAGGTATGGATAAAATACTATAAATCATTATTGATTAAAGAAATACAAACCAAAACAATTCTCAGAGATCATCTTACATGCATCAGATTTACAAAAATGATAAAAGGGAAAAATGACAAATGTTGGAGGGGATGTAGAAAAATGGGAACACTCAGACAGTATTGGTGAAGCTGCAAACTGATCCAACCATTTTGGAGGGCAATTTGGAATTATACCCAGAGAGTTATAAAACTGGGATTACCCTTAGACCCAGTGATGGGTCTATTTTCCAAGGTGATTAGCGAAAAGGAAAATTATATATTCTAAAATAATTGTAACCTCTCTTTGTGTTAGATGTAAAGGTAAAAATTAATAGTTGGACAATAGTTATTTGAAATTAGGTTGTCTCCAATATTTATTATATCTCGAGTCAGAATTTTTTTATAAAATAGAGAGGAAACAATAAAGTAGAGAAATGTGAAGGGGATAGAAAATTATCTATCCTATCTTATTCCAGGCAAAGATTAATTAGCTCTCAACCAGAAAGGCCTGCAGTGAGTAATCATATAGCCCCCTCCAAGATAGAAGTTAGTGTCTCCAGAAACTAGGAAAAGAATCAGCCTTTCACTCACTCACAAGGTAGTCCTGGAGTCAGAGTCCAAGTTGAAACCAAGCTCCAAGTCTCCAGCTAAGCTCCCTCAAAGATTCCCTCCAGTCAGTAGACTATCTCCACTAGAGTGACTCAAGGTGCAGGATTCATGGCTTTTTATGGTGACTTCTCTTCCCTGACCCTCTTCACAAGAGCCAATCATAGTTTCCAAATTGCCTAGCACTGCCCAAGGGGCAGTGTTCAAGCAAATCAGTTCTCACCTTCTGGATGGGTGAATATACTCTTGAAAAGGATTCACAGATTCCTGGCTGATTGAGTTTCTGAGAGTATAAACTCTGATCATAGGATTCACAAGTTTGGGACTGAGTTAAAAGGGTAAGTTCTCTAAGTACCTTGCTACCTTCTCACCTAGTACTAAGTAGGGTGTGTTCAATCTTTTATTAATTCAATTCAAAAATAGACAAAGGAGAGTCAACCCTGTCATCACAATCTAAGTAGGGGTATTTAAATTAGTGTTAACTCAAAATAGACAAAGGGAATAAAGGATTCCCTTTCACAAGTGTAAACTCAGAGAGAACAAATAATTCCCTTTTACATAGAAAGGGATTGCAAGTTGAAGAAATTCTTATCAATTGGCCAAATAGTTGAACAAATTGTGTCATAGGATTGTTATGTAATACTATAGTATCATAAAAAAATGATGACCAAGTTTTTTTTTTTAATGTGGAAAGAACTATATAGGACAATGAACAGCTAAAATATTAGAATCAAAATAACATTATACACACCTAATAAACATAAAACTTGAAGAATAAATTCTGAATGTCATGAGCTAAAAAATGGAAACATGAAAGAATAAACATACATATCTGTCTCCCAGACAATGCCTTCTATGATTGGTGAGGGAAAGGAGAAGCAGAGTTAAATAAAGTCTATTAATAAAAAAAGAAGATAAATATCAATAATTAGCAAACACACATTGAAGAGAATACAATCTAAATCCTTAAGGAAAAAAAAAAACTTATTGTAGTGCAAAGAGGCTTTGATAGTAAGGAAAGTAAGTAATATTAGTGTTCCCTTTTCAAAATGTAATAAATCTAATGAACACAAAGAAGGGGATTCTAGATCTAATAGAAATTCAGAATTGAAATGATTGAATCCTAACAATGGATGACATTTTTGAGTATACTTTTTAAATATTACATAGTTTGTTTACAAAAGTCAATATTATGTCAGGGCATAAAAAACTATAAACAAAAATGGAAATGTAAAAATAGGGAATGGTCTTTGTATCTCCCAAAAGAAAGAAACCATTCAGAGCATATATGAATATAAATACAGAGAAACATAACTAAATAGAAGATAAGTAATGACATCATAAATAAGGAAGTGGTCAAAGAAAAAAATCACAAAAATAATAATTATATTTAGGAAAATAATAAAAGCTAGCATTTATTTAGTGCTTCAGAGTTTAGAAAGTTATATATGTGTGTGTGTGTGTGTGTGTGTGTGTGTGTGTGTGTTTGTATATATGTGTGTGTGTGTATGTAAGATCCCATTTCAATTTCACTTTGGATCCATTTTATTCTATATCAGGGAAGGAAGGATGGTGCAACATGAAGCAAGTATTTTTCACAATCACATTAATAATAGCAATAAAGAATTATATCCACAAAGGGCCTTTAAAATATTATATAATTTTAAACTAATATTATTAATTGAACATTATTTCCTTAATATGATCAAAACCATTATCCAAAATCTAAGAAATTCTCAATGAAGATTTTTAAAAATTATGTCACTAATATTATTGGAAATAATGTTACTATTAATATCTATAGCAATAAGCTAATAAGAAAATAACTTAATAAGCACAGGTAAAAGGAGCATTAGTTTATATCATTTTGAAGACTATATTATAGCTTGCTAAGTTATCTTTAGGGAATTAACAAAAATAAAGGCAATTAATAAATTCAGTATGATAGCAGGATACAAAATCAATTTTTAAAAGCAGCGTCTTCTGTTTTATGAAGAAAATCACAGAGGAGAAATTAGGAATAAAATCAATTTAACATAAGAATATACATTAAATATCTGAGGAATAATATGCTAATAAACACATAATAATTTACAAGTGCAACCTAAATCCTCTCTTTTATGAGAAATTTAAAAAAATCTTGATAATGAAACATTAGATGATTTTTGTCCAGATTATATTATAAAACACATTTAAACTTCCAAAAATGCATTCATGATTTAGTTATCCCAACAAAAATATCTAAATGATACTTTAAAAAACTGACAATTTAACTTTTTTAATAAGCATTTGAAATAGGTTGGACAAGGGAAATTATATTATCAAATTTCAAATAATAGTAGAAATCAGTAATTCTCAAAACTTTCTCAAATATAAATAAAAAGTCAGTGTAAACCAAAGGGTGTATATATAAGACAGCCATAAATACTTTATAAGCAAGACTTAGAAATAAATTCTAATAGCAATATTATGTTTCAGAATCCCGATAATATGGGGCAGCTGGGTAGCTCAGTGGATTGAGAGTCAGACCTAGAGACAGGAGGTCCTAGGATCAAATCCAGCCTCAGACATTTCCCAGCTGTGTGACCCTGGGCAAGTCACTTGACCCCCATTGTCCACCCTTACCACTCTTCTACCTAGGAGCCAATACACAGAAGTTAAGGGTTAAAAAAAAAAAAGAATCCTTATAATACAAAGTATAAAGGAACAGAATCATTATCTGGGAACAACTTCTAGGGAAGATATATATGGATATACACGTACATATCCTTGACTTCAACCCAGACAGACAAAGGAAGGGCAAATAATATAGTCTCTCTTACATACTTAAAGATTTGTGTTCCTAATCTCATACTACTAATTTATATAACCTTGAATTTATTAGTATCTTGCTAATAGGTAGGAAAATGTTTATTCCCAAAAATTTGTCCTCAACATACTCTTAGTAACTTAGATGAAAATCAAAGCGTAGGAATTGGATTTAAATATTAAAAATTAAAACAAATTTGGTGGAAATAATGTGGCCATGGTCACAAAGAAGAGACATAGCATTATCTGTTAAGTGCTTCTCTTGGAATTTCTTAAAATTATTATGAAGATCAGATATGAACCTAAGATTTGTAAATCTCTTTGAACTTTCTTTTTTGTGAGTTTAAGTTATGGATATATTTAAAATAAAACCTTGACCTGTTAGTTGATCTATTGATATTTTTGTTGTTGTTCTCAAAGACTTTTTTCTCATTAATGTTAAAGTTATTTTCTCTTTTATTACACTAGCACAGTTCATTACTCTTTAACTGGTAGTAGAAGAGAGCATAACATCTCAGGGAAATATACCATATTTTTTAGGAATTCATGTTCTTCAAACTCGGCTGTTCCTTGAAATCTGCACTTTCCCACAAGACTTTCCTCATACCTGAAATGTTCTTTCTCCTCATCCTTGCCACTCAGAATCCTCATGTTTATTGAATAGTTTGGGACACCATCCCTTTTACCATGAAGCTGAAGGTGTTGTCTCTTTCATAGATAATCCTAGAGAATTGCTTTTTGCTTTTTTCAAACCCTTATCTTCTGTCTCAGTATCAATTCTAAGAAGAGCTAGGCAATGGGGGGAAGTGATCCAGGGTCACACAGCTAGGATGTCTGAAGCCAGATATGAATGCAAGTCCTCCAGGCTCCAGGGCTGGCACTCAATCCACTGCACTGCCTAGCTGCCCTTAGAGTACTTTTTCTGACCCTTTCTTTTGTCCCTAACATGTTCTACCTTGTATTATATTTAATCTGTGTATATGTTTTTACTTTCTCCCCATCATTCATCTTATTAGAAAATAAGGTCCTGAAGAGCTGGCGCTCGGTCCTTATTTCCACCCCGCCCCACCCCACCTAGTCCAATGTCTTACCTACAGAGGGTACTTCATAGATATTAAAGTCATTGAATGCTAAGAATGTGTAGCAACTGGTCTTTCCAGTTCAGCCCAACTTCTAACCCCAGTGGCCCTATGGGCATTGTATAGTAAGAGACCTGAAGGTGTGAATATTTCACCCCTCCTTTGTACCTCCAAAGGTCTGTGATATCCAAAGGTCCATATTTTCAGCTTAACCCAGAATCTTCCAAATAGTAAAGTTTTTTTCTGATTCCTTTCAAACACAAGCATACATCATCTCACAAGATGAATGAAATGAATTGAAACATACAGAAAGTAATGCTTTATTTGTGAGAGCTTTGACATTCTTTTGAAAAGCACAAATGGTGACTTGTGGGAGGTCGTTTTTTTTTTTTTAATGTTAAAAATCATTGTAATTTGACCACCATCAAGCATTGACTTGTGAGTCCAGTGTGACTATTCCTGTCCTGAGCACTTGGCCATCTGAGTAATCTTTTGCATGGAATATAGACACTGAAAAAATATTGCTTGAACTGAATTTTTTATAAAGTTAATGTTTTAAGCTTACCCTTTGAATGTTCAGGATCATTTCTGGTAGAAAAAAGCACTAGAAAGTGTTAGTTGCCCTAACAAGTTTCCTTTTTCATTATAACAAAGCAATCTTTAATGTTTATTTGTCAATATTTTATTTAATGTAAACTGTTAGATCATAAAATCAAGTACTAAGAAAATTAACTTCATAAAATCTATTACAGTTGTAAATATTAACCTATGAAAGTCTATTTTAATTTTGTAACTTTTTTACATGTCAGTCCCTCAGGGTATTAAAATGTTAGTTATTTATTAAAAAAAGGAATAATGAAATAAAATTGAATTAAAAAATAGAAAAAAATATGAAATATTTCATTGAAAAAACAACTTAAAAAATAGATCCAGGAGAGACAACCTAAGAATTACCTGAAAGTCATGATAAAAAATAACATATTGCATAACATATTACAAAAATTATTAAAGAAAACTACCCCTATGTTCTTGAACAAGTGGATAAAATAGGGATTTGATTCCTAAATGATAACTCCCAGAAATATCATAGCCAAATTCAACAGCTCCCAAGCCAAAGATAAAGAACTAAAATCATCCAGAAAAAATAATTCAAATATCATAGAGCCATAAACAATTTTACACAGGATTTAGCAGTTTCTACATTAAAGGATCACAAGGTTTAAAATATAATATTCCAGAAGGCAAAGAAACTAGATTTACAACTAAAAATCACCTACCTATCAAAACTGACTACATTCTTTCAGTGGGAAAATGGTAATTTAATAAAATAGAAGATTTCCAAAATTCCTTTTGAAAAGACCAGACCTAAACTGAAAATTTGATGTCCAAATACCAGATTAAAGAGAAGTTTAAAAAGACAAATGAAAAAGAGAATATTTAAGGGATTCAATAAGGTCAAACTATATTCCTACATGGAAAGGTATTTCTAACTCAACTGTTTTATTATTAGCAGAGCAATTAGAATGAGTCCACATAGACAGAGAGTACTAGAATAGGCTGTTTAGGATGACATGATATGCAAAAAAAATCTAGGAGTGAAAAAGAAAATTGCACAGTGAAAAAAGGAAAGAGGCAGGTAAAATGGGGTAAATTATGTCACCTAAAGAGGCATGAAAAAAAGAAAACATTACAGCAGAGGGGAGCATGAGGGTAGTGACAGATAATGCATAAACTTTACTCTCATTGGAACTAGCTCAAAGAGTTGGGGTACAGAAACCTATCTTAACCTATAGAGAAGTAGGAGAGGAATAAGAAGTGGGTAGGAGAATAATATAAAGGAGGGGGTATTGGGGGTGATTAAAAGCAAAATAGATGGAAGAAGAGACAATGAAATTAGAGAAAAAGTGCAGGGTCAAAAAGGGAAGATAAGATGGAGGACAATACACTAAGTAGGGGGATAACTTGAGCAGTCCTATGCTATAGAAAAATCAAATTGGTACCTGAGTGGAGGACAGATTGAAGTTAAAACTTAAAGTAGGGAGTTCAGTTAGAAATTTATTTTATTATATTAAGCAAAATGAACTAGTGTGGTGATTTTGAGTGGAGTTAAAGGAATGTATATGAAAAATGTTGTAAATGCATAAAAGGCAAGATTTATCGAATGTAGAGAAAATGTAAGTAAGGAATTAAGAATGACATTGACATTTCTCACCTGTATAACTGTGTAGGCTATGGTGCCCTTGATAGTAATAGCTAGAAGTGGAGGGAGAATGGAAAAAAGGAGCTGTAGTGATTCTTTAATCAGTTATCCTAAATTCAGAAGTTGAAAGGGCAACTGTTAAATAATAAAGCGCTTTAAGTTTGAGTCCACTCTTTCCATATTTTGGTGCAGAGAATTTCTTTTCAGTAAAGATATGTTTCAAAAAGGTCATTGATTTTATCTGGTTAAGTGAAATGGACACTAATCAATGGAAATTGTTATTAAGGAAAACACAAAGCACCTTACCACACCCCCTGGGAAAGTGAATCAATATTTATTAAGTAACTATGTTTCAGAAAATAAGTGCTAGAAATCAAACCCTAAACCAAAAACATCTACTGAACTCAAGGAACAAATATTCTAATCAGGAAGACAGTTTCCTTATCTATAAAATGGTCATCATAATAGCATCTACCTCACAGGATTGTAAAAATCAAATGAAGTAATATTCTGTAGGGACTATAATATAATATTTGCCACTTGATTAGCTTAGGGAAAAAGTAGACGCTTAATAAATATTTGTTAATAAATATTGATTAACCTTTTCAGAGGATGGTAAGGTACTTTGAGATTAAGGGTTTTTGAGGGAGAAATGATAGATGTTAATAAAAATATAATAAAGTAAAATATACTTTAATTTGACTTTTCCTTCTTTCCATTTTTGAGGGTGAGATGGAAATAATCATAATATTTTATTATTCCAATTTTGAACAAACTGGCCTACATTTACCCTTTATGATTTTATAAATTTTGATCATATCTTATCTAATATTTCTTTCCATGCTAAAGGAAAATATAGTATTTTTGGTTACCTTCTATTTTTAGTGTCCTTAGAGAGCTTAGAGAATTCCCACTCAATTATCTATTTGGTTTTAATCTTTCTTTTTTTCCCCTTATTTTACCTTTCCTTTACCTTCTGCCTCTCTCCCTCTCCAGTTCTCTCTCTCCTTCCTCTCTCTCTCTCTCTCTCTCTCTCTCTCTCTCTCTCTCTCTCTCTCTCTCTCTCTCTCTCTCTCCCCCACCCATATTTGTCACAATTAGGAATGCATATAGAGATCCAGCTCTATATTTCTCAGGGTCCTGAGTGGCTTTTAGTGGCGTTGGATTGGATGAGAACAGTCAGACTAAATGCTTAGTTCATAACTGCTCCAACTCCATGGAGTCTTGAGTTTAATATATACTATTTTCACACAAAGAACACAAAGAAAAACTTACAGCTGATAGAGGTTACAAATCACACAAAAGAAAATCCTTGGAGACTTCAAAGTAAAGATAAAACAGGGTCCAAGGCCGAATTCCGACCACCAATTAGTAGGAAGTTAATTCTGGGAGCAAAAATATATTTCATAGAGATTTTTACTAATTGAGTCCTGTACTCTTGATTTACAGGATTGTACCTGGTCAGATAAAGTCTTGTCTAGCTTTGTCTGTTTCTGGCCTTGATTGCCTAAGTAATATATTTTTTGGAGTTCAGGCTTCTTAATTATCAAGGAAAGAAATTGTTAACTTAGTAGGTTCTGGTCTGCAAAGGACTCAAATCTTTCCAATAAGAATATTAAGAAAAGGTGGGGATCTGAAAAGGAGTCAAAAGAGGAGTCTCGGATTTTTACCTTAGATAACCCATTCTGTCTGCGTCCTAACATGCAGTGCTAAAAAAATCATGCACTCAGTTTTACTTGCCGATGATTTTGTAATGGGATCCAGATAAAATATCTATTACAGACTCTATTTCTCTAAATGACTTCCAGTAGCCTCCTGGAGGGGTCAAGTTGTTTTTGGATTAACCAACCTGCTGGTACCAGAGCTTTTCAGGGCTCAGGTTACCAGGACCAAACAGAAAGACTGACTCAGCCTGGATTGGTCACTTAGGGAATCCAGATAACAGGCCTTATTCATGACCCTATTTCTCCAATTGGCCTTCCACAGAATGCAAATAAAATAAGATTTGGGGGAATAAAGAAAACCTTAATGCTTCCCTTTTTTCCTCTTTTTTTCCCCTTCTTCTTGACTATCTTTGCCTTCGGGGTAAGAGTGTCAAGGACAAGTTTTGTTTACTCATGCTGATAGGACTTAGTGCTAAATTAGCCACTGACCACTTTCTAGAAATATTGTAAAATGAGAGGAAATTCTTCTGCACTTGAAAAACTATTATTTTTCTATGAGTAGCTATAGAAAACATATAGCAGCATTGTCCCTGCTTTTTAAAACAACTCTATGTAGACAATGGAAAAATAATTTCTCTCTCCTAGAGATTTGTCAGATGAAGCTCTAAAATTAAAAGAAAAAATGCCTGCTGTATCATCGACTTCTCTAATTTGCTCAGTGAGCAAATTCCCATGCACAGCAATCCTTGTGATGTCCTTACATTTTTCAGGGAAAATAATAACAGGCTGTGTATATCCTAGCAAGTCTTTTACCTCCAATTCATCACATGCTAATATATTCTATAACCTTGTATAGAAAATAACTTCTAACTTTTTCTTCCTTTTGTCAATGTTTGAATCTGCAGCATATTATTTCTATTACTCGCCTAATTCTTTTAATAGTTAACTAGGTGGGACAGTGGTTCGAGTTGCTGGCATTATTCTGGGAAGTTCCTAGTTTAAATCCTGCCTCAGTCAGTTACTAGCTGTGTGACTCTAGAAAGTCACCTAACCTCTGCTTTCCTCACTTCCTCATCTGTAAATGGGGACACACTGGAAAAGGAAATGGTAAACAACTTAAATATGTTTGCCAAGAAAACCCCCATGGGGTCATGTAGAGTCTGACACTAAACAACAACTGCATTCTGATTTTTATTAATTTTATTCTTTTCTTCAGAGATATTGTTTCTAGTAAAATGAAAGTTAAAGTTCCATTTTGAATTGTTGAAATAAACTCATAATTTTGACAAATAGTTATAAAGTTTTCATTTTTAATGAAAGTTAAACAGGTAAAATAAGCTAGTCATATAACTCTTTTTTCTTCTAAAATTGATTTGTAAAGACAAATATGAAAAAAAGTGAAAAATGTCTTACCTTGTAAAGAACATTCTACAATTGTAAGCACTTAAAATCCTTTTCTTTTCTTGCCCCATTTTCACTTTGTGACATTTTGACTCAAAAAAAAAAAGTCAGAATTCTTCTTAATCACTGTCTTCATCATCCCTTCCTATTTGTCAGTATTCACAGGCAAAATGTTACACTTTATTTTTGTGAAGCTTAGAACCAGCTGCTTTAGCATATGTTTCATCATTTAGAAGATGCCCTGTACATTCTTATTAGAGAAACAAACACCATGATGTCATTATCAGTTAGCTACATATTTTTTTCACAAACATCTGTAGACAAACAAGGACTGCTTAGTCATTTGTTCTTCAACACAAAAGCAGACGGTTAGTCCATTTGATCTCCTCAATTCTTTTATAGTTGAATAATTCCATCATTTTATGTTTTTGAGAGTCTATAATCATTCATCTATACATATATGTCATCATAATTATAGTTATGTGAAAGGTAAGTATATTTACATGTGTATATATACTCTATAGAGACATATGACAGAGGAAATATGCCTAGAAAGCATTTCATTCATGTAACAAAAGTTTTAGTTGAGTTTAGTTGTCTTCTAACGCAATATGAATCAGTAATGTCAAATGCTAACTTAAAAAATTAAATAATCTTGAGATACAAATTTTATGGATTTAAATATGAAAATGCTTATTCCCAGAGGTATAATTTAATGTCTATGGACAGTACCTAAAGTCAAATGAGCTTAGCTTTTAATTAGCAACACTAATAAGTAAACTAGGAAGTACTGCTCAGCTCAACTTAGTTACACCATTGCCCATTCTAATTGGTTTCCCTAGAAGAAATAGCTTTATGACTTAGGTTTCCTATATTCTTACTAAAGGTCACAATCTAAGGTATGTTCTAAATATCAATGGAATCGTTCTCAAAAAGCTAATTGGTGTTATCTTTTGTGTTACTTTCTCAAGTGTAAAAATTGGTACATTTTTACATAATGTTAAGAAAAATGGAGACATTTCTCCAGTTGAAGTTAAAAATCAGAATTTTAAAATGTTATATCTGAAAGAGACCTTAAAAATAATCTAACCCAAAGGTTTCATACATAAATAAATGAAATATAATAGAATGTGCATAACATTAATTTGTGTTTTCTAACTCAATATTTGGCCCACACAGATCCTCATGTATTGTTTAACTGCTTGCATTTCAATTTGGGTTTGGCATCACTGATCTAGTCCAACCCCTTCATATTGCAGATGTGGACACAATAATCATACTTAATATGAATTGCACTGGAAAAGAGCATATACCTCTTTTAATGTGTTTAATCAAATTTCTATCTGAAACAAAATGACATCTTTTTGACACTAGCATTCTCATAACTACATTAAATAGCTCTGAGTTATGGAACACTAAAATTTGGAAAGAATTACAGTGAAAGGTCACAATGGGTAACAGAGTAATATGTTGTTCAGGAATACCCAAGAATATATTATAAACAAAAGATTAACAGAGGGAAATACCCTAGAAAGTAAGAGTAGTGGAATGTATATCTAGAAAAAGTCTGATCTTGTGAGGAGAGAAACAGCTGACTTATTCATAGCTCACATGTACCGTTGCTATCCAAGTCTAGGAACATGAATAAAGAAAGCAGCACTTGATATAGGCCCATTCCTTGTTATAGAATTAGCAGACTTGTAAATCCACACAAATGGATTATTCTGTTTCATTAGGGCCTGGGCACAGAATTATGACAACAAGAAGATCATGGATTTGATGAGCAGGATGAATTCAAAAGAACCCGGGAAAAACTCACATGAACTAATGCAAAGTGAAGTGAGCAGAAATAGATATTATACACTTTAAGAGAAATACTGTGTGTTGATCAACTGTCAATATCTTGGCTATTCTCAGCAATACAATTTTCTACGACAATTCTGAAGGACTTATGAAAAATGTTATCCACCCCCATAGGAAAAAAAAATGATGTAATCTAAATAAAGATTGAAGCATGCTATTTTTTCATTTAAATTCTTATATTTTTACTTATGTCTAATATATGTTTACTTGTGTCTTATTCCATAGCATGAATAATACAGAAATATATTTCACATGATATCATATGTATAATCTAAATAAAATTGCTTACCATCTTAGAAAGGGAGAAAGAAAAAGGAGAGTGGATTTGAAACTAAAATTTTGAGAAAACTACTGTTAAAATTGTTTTGATGTAATTGGGGAAACAAAATATTTTAAAATGTCAAATGAAGTGAAAAGAAATGAAACAATAGATAATGGGTTAATAAGAGAATTTTTCTCTATATTCTGATATAAGTGTAGGATTCCATATCAGATAGAATCCATAATATAAAACAATAGATCAATGCATATGTATATGTCTACAAACATACTCCTATATTAAAATAAACATATTTGGTATGGAATTTAAACAAAAGTCAGGAACATTATCCTACTTATAATTCTATTGTTAGATTGCCAAATGACTGCAAGTTGAGGTGTATGGCTGTAATGAGATACTATTATCACCTAAGAAATGATGAAGAAGATGAGTTAAAAAAAAACTGGAAAAACATATGAACTAATGCAAAATGAAGTGAATAGAACCAGAAAAACACTGTAAAGTGTTCAACTATAAAGGACTAAACTATTATCAGCATGAATGTTCCAGGATAATGCTAAGGAATTCATGATAAAAAGTCTTAGTCATAGCCATAAAAAGGACTGATTGAGTCTGAGTGCATATTGAAGAGTAGAATTTTTCAGTTGATTTATATTTGAGGGTTTTTTCCCTATGTATGTGATATGTCTTCTTTTATGACATGAGGAATGTGGAAATCTATTGTAAGGGGTAAAAAGGGGTTTTGGTTGGGTGAATATTAAAAGGTTTGGTCACCAGGGAATTGAATAATTGTCAATCCCCAATTAAAGGATAACCTCAAGTCAAAATGACTTTTATGGAAGTTTATTTACAAATGAAAAGAGGAAGAGAAAATAAGAAAATCAGACTGAGGGTAGGATAGGATAAGTAATCTAACACACTAAGTAATTTGCTTTGGCCCCTGGCTCAACCCAGACAGATTTAACTAGTTCTTAATCAGAGAAGCCTGAGCTGAGAGTCCCTGAGGCCCAAGGGACAAGGATGAATGAAACAAAAGCTTCAGTCTCTGGTCCTCTCTTGAAAGGAGAGTTCCTTCATAGAATCCAGGAAGATTTAGTGTTTACACTCACCACGTGTAATTCCAAAGGAGAGATTCAGAGTAGTCTCACCAAGTCCAAGGTCTCAGCCCATGATCCTCTAAGTTCAAGACACAAACAAGAAGAGCTCCTTCAGCTCCAAGACACAAACAAGAAGAGAGCTACAGGAAGTTGTCACTCTCTTTTAAAGGGGCTTATTTTTCGTCATTTCCTGTGCCTTTCTCTTAGTTTACCTGTCCAATCACAACAGACATTTTTCTTAGGACTTCCCAGGAGGCAGTCAGTAAATTATGATTTGTCAGTAACTCTAGCACAAGTGGGTCACAGACCTCCTAACTTGTGAATTAAGTGAAAATGTTTTCACTTTTGATGATTAAATCTAAAGATGGGCAGAGCAGATTTAATTTCATTATCATACTATATTGTATAACAGTTCTGATATAACCTATGTCAGACTATTTATTTGCTTGGGAAAGGGGGAAGGAAGGGAGAAAGGGAGAAAATCTGGGTCACAAAATGTCAGATAATAATTATCAAAAATTGTTTTTATCTTTAATTGAAAATAATTAAGAAGGATGAGTTCAAATCCAGCTTAAGACATTTACTTGCAATATCAGTCTGGGCAAATTATTTAGGCCTCATCTCAGTTTCCTTAACTGTAAAATCAGGATAATAACATTACCTACTTCCCAAGGTTGTTGTGAAGATCAAATGAGATAATATTTGTAAAGCATTTAGCACAGTGCCTGGTACAGAGTAGCTCCTATAGACCAGGTCATTTTCTAACTTACCTTTTTAAATAATATATATTAGTATGTAGATATGCATTATCACGAAAATATTTCATAGGCACACCTATAATAGAAAAATTTTACTACATGAGAAATACACTGCAGAGAAGTTCTCTGAAGGAGCTATGAATATTCATAACAATCAATGATTCAGATATATTCTTTCATTATACTGGAAATTGTGAGTAATAGTATTATTTGATTACTTCTATTATTGCTATAATTTTCCTAACAGAGAGAAAATATACTAACTTTTCTTCAAATAATGAAGTATATATAATGTAACCCCACTTTTGTAGTAGCAATTTAAGATTTTTTTGAAATTCTTTCATCTCCATAGGAATATATTTGCTTTCCTTTTAGCTTTTCACATGTTGCATTTTGTCAGCTGAAAGAATGGCCTTACTTATTATATATGCTTTGCCTTTATACCTTGGAAACCTTTTTTTCCATATAGTTGAATTCTTTTCTGTAGTCTCATTTTCAAAAATAAAGTTTTTTTCTCTTTCCATGACATAGTTCCTTTTTCATTTTTAATGACAATATCATCATAATTTTAAGTGTGATGTTTCAAATAGTTTTTAAAATGTATCATTTATTCTACTTATTACTTCTCTAGCTGCTTGAAAATGAGTCAGATTCTATTTGAGTTAATTGTATTTTTTTATTTCTTATATACTTTCCTCAAGTGACCCATGTTTTCTTACCCAATGCTTTCTCAAATATTTTCTATCTTTTATAAATAAATTTAAATTTTAGAAGGAATAAATAATTTTAAAAAAAGTAATTTGCTAAGCAAATGTGTCTCTGCAACTATTCAAAAATCACATTAGCCATATCCATAGTCAAAGCTGAGATTTGTGAAAGTTCAAGTAGGCAATCTTCTAAAGCACTATATATATATATATAGTGTATATATTATATTATATTTTTATATATATTTCTATACAGTATCACACCTGTAGTCAAGTTTTTACATTGTCTTTTAAAATATTAACTGAGAAAATTCTATTTTTCCTGCCACATATGAATTCAATTGTATTATAAATCAAGTCAAATGTGTTAGGCAGATGACGTCAAGCCAATGCTAGAAAGTAAAATAAAAGGGTTTTCAAAGGTGTGGGGATACAATAAAAGTTGCCTATATACATATTTTGTACCAACTCTGTCTACACTGAATTGCTATAGTCTATTTTAATAAGTTGCTTTGTCAACCTTCACACTGAAATAATTCAATAAATCCCTTGCCAGATGATTTTTCAAATGAAAGAAAAAGCAGGATGCAATAGTTGGGAATATTAGATTTTTGATGTCACAGTATCTTTCTTATCTTAGGAAAATCATGGAACTTTGTCTCCTTACTTGTAAAATAAAGGAATTGTACTAGATGACCTTCTAAGTCCCTTTCACCTATCATTGACTTCCTATATTCCTATAACTCTGTCAGTTGCAGATATTGCATTTCTCTTAAATATTTTAGTTAAAATCATTCTATTTCAGAAGCATGGAGAGTCAAATGGACCTCTAATCTCTTTGATTTTAATGTTTCCCTCTAATGATGAAACTCTCAACTTATCTATGCCTGTCTAATCTGTATGATGCTGATCTATATTCCTTTACAAGTTTTCTACAGTGGGTCTTCTAATTAGCTGGGGGGAAGTAGTATATGGGAGGGGGTCTTCCTTGCTTCGTCCTAATATCATGTGTATACCAGTGGAGTAGTTGGGTTGTTCACCTCTTATCTCTCAATTTCTAATCTTCTCTTTCTATCTAATAATGCCAGACTAAAATAATAATAATAATTAGAAATAAGGAAAGCAGCAGAGCTGTACATTCAACCACAACTTGAGTACCACCTTTGTTTTCACCAATATGCAACATACCTATCCCTCTAATTTCTCTTTCTTTTGATGGTACCATTATTCTGTCAGCGCTAAGCACAGAACTTTGTAATAGGTGGCCCTTTCCTCTCACTTATTCCTTACTCCAATCTAATTTTTTCCCTTCTCTAATTGATTTTGCCTTCAAATTTCCTTCCTCTCTCATGTCTACTAAGATTGCATCCATTATTGGATAATTTCCTATTTCTTCTCATTTAAATTTATTCCCAATCTCTCTCCCATTGTCATAAAAATGAAGTAAACTATAATTAAAAACTAAGTGAAGAAGCTAAGACCAGAACCCCAACCCTCATGGTCAATATTTCTGCCATTATTTTGTTTAGCTGCTAGTAAATCAGAAAAACAAGAAAAACTGAATATATCCTTTTTTCCATTATTTTGGACTATTCAAAACCTCTTTGCCTCCATTCTTGTAAATACTTTCTAGCCCTGTATGAGATTATGCCCTCTATTAAAGCAGCCATTATGGTTTATTTTAGCTTTTATACCTACTTCACTATGCCCATAGAAGTTGCTCAATAAATAAACTTAATTAAATCTAATTAAATTAATGAAATATTCTAAATCTCATCTGCATTTTCTTGGTAGGTTTAAACAAATGAGTATGACATGGGGAAAATAATACAGATAAACCAAAATGGTTTCAATTTTGCCCTATGACTCTACTCTTCAAGCAGCTCCAAACTTCTATTTGCCGTATGTAGCCTTTGCATTTACTTTTCCTATCATATATGTAATATATATATATATATATATATATATATATATATATATATAATGTTCCTTTTGATCTTCCATACACCACCCTGTGTCTTTTCACAAGTGTTCCCTCGTGTCTGAAATATTCTCCCTGTTCACATCTGAGTCTCTGAGTTCCTAAATTCCTTCCAAGCACAGCTCAGTCACCATGAGGTATTTTCTTATCCCCTCACTTTTTACCCTTTAGCAAAATTATTTGAATTACTTTTTTTCTGTATATAGATTCTGTATAAAGCTTTCCATATACAACAAACTCCTTGAAAGCAGGAGACTGACTGTGTTTTATTTGAATTCCAAATGCCTAGAACAGAAAGGTACAGACAGGAAGGAAGAAAAAGCACTGATTCTGTGCCAAAATGATACTAAGCACTTTACAGTTGTTATCTCATTTGATCTTCACAACAATCATGGTAGATGGGTGCTATTATTTCCCTATTTTAAAATTGAGGAAACTAAAGTAAATATAGATTAAGTGAATTGCCCACTAGAGTATGAGGCTGGATTTGAACTTGGGCATTTCTGACATCAGACCCAGAACTCCATCCACTTTGTCACTCACCTGTCTTATAGTAAGCACTGAATGAAACATTTAGTGAAGATGAGAATCATTGTGAAGTCACAATAATAAAAAAATGCCTATAAAATATATTTCAGGTAGAAAAGCGATGAGAGAAGCACTCTGAGAAAAATCAGGGAGTTGCAATGACATTCACGCAATTGTGGGATTCCAGTACCTGAGAAAGCTGAAGTAAAACTTTCTTCCCCATCAGGAAGTAATTCTCAGTCTATAACCCAATCATAAATAGAGGGAAAGATTATCAAGATGGTCCATAACCATCACAGTCCTTTTGCTTACCCATACCAAAATGATGATACATCTCATGTCTGGGAACATCCGAAGCCTGAAGGACAAGCAACAACGTCAGAGTGACTGATTATATTTTATATGAATATCAACATTAACATATGGCCTCTAGTCTGGATTTCTGTTGCTAAATAAAACCTTTAAATTTAATTGTCGATGGACTCTGAATCTGAACATACCTTTTTATAAATGCAAACACCATTTGTTGAAATGTCTCAACAATTTTTAGGATGCATCAGCAACTTCTGAATAAGTAATTTCATTTTACTTTTGCTCCATACTATTTTTTCAATTGTGGTTATGCAATTAAGATTTATAAAATAGATTAAAATTTAGAGCTTTTTGTACCACTTCATACCCTAATATTAAAAAATAGTATTGGTATCTGAGAGGCAGCATTGTTTTGGGAGAAAGGGAGCTGGAGCTGGTGTTTCAGCACCTGCATTCCAATCCTAGTTCTTCTGCTGACTGACTCAGTGACCTTGGTTAAGTTACTTAAGATTTCTGAGTAATTATTTCTTCATCCATAAAATGAGGATGTAGATAACTTGACACTCTAAGGCCCCTTGCAGATCTATATCTCCAATCTTAAATTTTCTAGACAACTTGTAGGATTTTTTGGTACTTTTAAAATATATTACAAAGAGTAGTTTTAAAGCATTTTAATAAAAGAGACAATTTGCTTGTTTTTAGATGAAATAATATTATTATATGAAAGTAATTTATATAGAATTTTGAGCAATTAACAGATGATAATGGTAAAGCATCTGAAAAATGCTATTACAATTAAATTGGATAAAACCTATTCCCTTATTGATTATATCCCCAAATACTACGTCTATAATGTCTAATGGTGGAATCAAAGTGGGGTGCATTAAGGAGGAGAAGAATTCAATGCTTCTTAATTAAAAAAATAAAATTGAATTAAAATGTTTAAAAATAAACTGAATAAACTGTTCTTTTACCAGGAAACTGGACTGTTTTAAGCCCATCCCAAAACAAAATGGAAAGAGAGAGTTTTATATTATTCTACAGGTAGGTCAAAATCTAAGAGGCTCATATATGGGGGAAAAAGAGGGGGTGAGAATTGATCGACAACCAAGATACCTTAAGATTCCCCTTTAGGAATTTCTATGTTGCAATATTCTATCTATATAAAATAAGTGACAGACAAAACCCACACTAGTCTAATTCTTGAATCTTAATAGATGCTCTAGCCAGTTGGTAGAGATGTAGTGAATCCAAAACTTTTAGTTCTGTGGGACTAGAGTAAATTGTGGAAAAGTAAAAAAAAATGCTTAAAAAAGGAATAAACATAGGATTTGGTATCAGAAGAAATTAGGTTCAGAGCAAAATAAATTGTAGTTGCCAGCTTGCTAAATATGAGATATCAAGATATCAATCAAATCAAGGACATAATCTTTTCATTCCCTTCAGTCTACCATTTTCATTTGACTTTATCTGGAGAAGGAGGCCCAATCACAATATAATAATAAGTGGCTCAGGGCACAGAGGACTGAATTTAGAGTCAGGAAAACCAAAGTTTAAATCTGATCTACATGATATATAAATATCATATGCATTATCCTCCCAACTATTATTATTCTCAATTTCAGCTATCTCAAAGATGTCCCCAGAATTAGCTAAATTTCCCACCTGTCTCTAAATGTTGTTGGTGTTTAATTGTTGACTCTTTGTGTTCTCATTTGGGGTTTTCTTGGCAAAGATACTAAAGTGATTTGTCATTTCCTTTTCAAACTCAATTTACAGAGGAGGAACTGAGTTAAACAGTTTTAAGAGACTTGTCCAAAATTATAGTGCCCTACAGGGGTGATGACAAAAGTCTATGGTAGACCTGAAGAGAAGAACTAATGAAGTTTTCAGTGAAGAAGATATTCTCCTTGAGCCAATTTTAGAATAAAGATGAGGCACTCCTGAGAGCAGAGCATCTCAAGTATCTACTTGAGGAAGCAAAACATTTGAACCCAAGGAAGTAACTTCAAATCTAGCTTTACCCCTGGGAATCATAATGAGTTGATTAAAAAAAAAGGTTAAATATCCTGATGACACTGAAGTCATGGCAGAACACTCAAAGGAATGTCTTTTATTTTTAATGCAAACATTACATTTTCCTCCCAATCCAAAATTGTAATTTCCCAAAATTATATCAGAGACTCATGAAGTTCTCACAAGATTATATATAGTACTTGAGATATAGGAATATTGGCTATACATAATTAAATTATACAATAGACTTTCCAAATATTATATTAGTTGGCTGCCATCATTTACTCAGAGTGTTAAATAATGCTTCATGTACTAACAGGTCCCATATATCACCTGGATAACATCTTATTGCCACATGGAGCACTATATATCTATCTGTTCATACAACTAGCCATAGGTTGTATAGTCCAAAACATTCTGTTGTGAATTGTTGCCACTTCTTAAAGATAGATCTCTCTGTCTAGGTGTCTGTTTCTATCTCTTTCTGTCTCTGTCTCTGTCTGTCTGTCTCCCTCCCTCTCCCCCTCTCTCCAACCATTCCTTCCTCCTCTGGAAGAAAGTCTATCTTTGGGTATATGTATGACTCTCAAATTTAATTCCGCGATCCTGGATAATTAAGAAAGACTCTCTCTGTTGCTCCTAAAAAGGTAAGCCTAAGGTTTGATGACTGGGTCTTTGAATAAGGGGGAAAACTTCTTGGGGGATACTTCTTTCCTTTTACAGTCTTCCTCTCTATTATTCTGCTGGCTTATGTCTTGTGTTTTTACTTTACTCCCCGTTGTTGTCCCTTTGCTTACACAGAAACACTACCTTCAGGAAATTGTTCCTGTGGCACCCTTCTATCAGGGCCCCCCATTCACCAACTGACAAGATCTCTACATCCTTACATAAGTTGGGGGAAGAGAGAGCACTGATCATAATATTTGGCAAAGATCAGGCTATCTGGGTCTCTTTTATCACAGTGATATCGCATGTCCCTTCTCTCAGATACAGTTCAAATCAATTTGTCACAGGAATAAGAGTTTTTAGTCATGGCTTTCAATACAAGTGGACCTAACACGAAGACTCTGTTAGTTCAGATTTAGTCTGACAACAAAATGAGGTTTTGTAAATCAATTTATAAATAAAGGTTCATTTTAAATTAATGAATAGTTAAAAAATATTGTTGAATAGCAGCACATGCAACAAAGAAATTGAGGCATTAAACTTGCTAGATGAAGCCCTTCCTCATCTCCATATAAAAATGTGTCTGTTCAGAAGGGCAAAATATGCTGATTTATGGGGTTGTCAGACATCACCCCATCTACAGAGGTCTCATCTCCATGAGGGTGTGTGGAAAACTCTAGTCTTTTCACAACTTCCAATGATGGAGTAGGCTGGAAGGTTGGAATCAGCACAAAATTTAGTATCTCTGTCCTATCAAGGTAAGGGCTTAGGAAAGGTCAAGAAGCCATCCATATCCAGTAATGGGAAAACTAAATGCAGTTTCCTTTCTAGCAGGATTCTGGTCCAGATTAACGACATGTGAGTCTACCTCTAAGGCAAATTATCTGACTACAACTAGTAGATGTTGCCTGATTGAACTTTTCTTTGTTGCCCACCTTCTTGTTTGTCTGGGAGTACTTCCATTTTCTTTATGGGAAACGAATGATTAAGATGAATCAGCAATGCACAGTTATGCCTGTTCTCTAGGGTTATTCCTTAGAATGATAGATGACCTTTAGTCTCAAATGCTTAGCATTTTCTGCTGATCCACTGTCTTGCTTCTTTGACGGACCCTCCAATTTCATAGCAAAATTCTACCTCCTAAAAGGAAATCATTAGAAGAAAATAATTCTAAAAACCTTAAACTATCACAGCATAATTTCTCCCCTCTCTGATCTTCTGACAAATAGAAAACAAGACTTTTTCAAGTGGTCTTTCAATAGGAGTTACTTATTGCCAATAGTTTGGGAGATTTTCTTATTCTTCAATATTATAAAGCATGAATTAATGGGCACCACAGACTCTTCATCCAAACAACAATAGTTATGGGGTAAACAATATTTTACCATTCAGGGTAGTATTATAATCAGGCATTGGAAATAGGACACAAAATCCTCTCCCAAGAAAACTTAGGAAGAGATAGTTTGTTTTTTTGGCCATGCCTTCCCTTTCTCCTCCAAGAAAACACCCTTAATTGGCTAATTAATTCTATTAATCTCCTGAGAATGTCTCAAGAGGCTTCCAAGAAACTTTAGAAAGACTCAGGAGCAAAAAAGGGCTACAAGAACTTAAAGCTGAATAGAATATGCATCCTGAGGAAGCTTGCAGAGGCATGACAAAAGGTAAACACCAAAAACATAATCCTTTCTTGAGCAGAGTCATGAAGCAAGACAGCAAAGTCCCAAAACAATGGACTGGATCAATTGAGAAAGACATGGATATGTTGGTTGAAACTCTCCTAAATGAATGAAGATTCCTAGTACAAGCTACTGAACAAGGGCAGAACAATGCTGCGCAGAGAGTAGAGAGTTTGGGATGACAGTGACAAGATTGGGAATAACCAAAGTGGAGAACATGTCCCAAAGGCAGTTCTGCCAACCTCTGTTTATCTGCTGGAGTGAGATAGCTGTAAATGCTTAATATCCAGGTCTATGGAAAGATGATATTGTCATTTTTGAGACTTTTTAATAAAGGTCCTCTTTGCTTTCTTTAAGTGATATCAAACAAAGTCTTGTCAGCCTGTGTCTTTAAAAGGTGAATTGGTAATTAGATCTTTGGGTCAGGGTGGATATCAAATACTGAACTCCTCAGATTATCTATTTGGGAACAAAATAGCCAGAGAAATTGAACTCTCTAAAGAATGGTGCAAAGGCTCTTCATGTCAAGAGGGTGACTTTGACTGTGGAATTAAAGTGTATAAACATTCCTTGACTCATAGCCCCATGCTCAGCTCCATCCTTTTTTCTTATTCTTCACGTCTGTCTCTTTGTACCTAGATATCCAGAAGGGGTCGCTAGATGTCGGATCTTTCAATTTTTAAAACATAACTTAATTTTTCCAGATTACATTTTGGTGCAATTTTAACAGTTATTTTCTGACATTTTGCCATCCCTGTTCACTACCTCTTTCCCACCTCTCCTCCCTTCCCAACATACCAAGTATTTTAATATAGGCTGTATATGTGTTGTCATATAATACATATATCTAAGTTTGTTATATTGTGAAAGAAGACATATGTTGCTTACACTAGAGAAAAATTTATGGAGGAAATGAAGCAAAGAATGGTATGTTTCAATTTGGTTCAGACTCCATTAATTCTTTCTAAGGCAATAAATATCCTTTTTCATTATGAGTCTTTTGGAGTTGTCCTGAATCATTGCATTTCTGATAATAGTTAACTCATTCAGAGTTGATACTTGTACATTATTACTGTTATGGTGTACAATATTGTCCTGATTTCTTCCTTAGATCCATGGCCTTACTTTCCTAAGTGCAAATTGTAAAACTAAAAATAATATCCATATACTCCAAGTATTATATTTTATAAAGTTTATTAATAATAACTTGAAAAAAAGAGAATAAAACCTCAGTAAAGAAAGACATTTCCCCAGACTGCACATGCAGGAGAGGAGAGTGCCAGAGAAGAGAGAGTACACACAACTATATACAGAATGTGAGCACATAGTGTGATGGAAAGAGGAAAGAAATTCTGGGGAATGTAGTCCTGGGGTAAAACATTCTAACTACACAGTATCCAAAAATGACTGATCTTTGGGCATTTAAACTAATTGATCTAATGACAAATTTCTTGTACTTGACAACTTCTTTAGATTTAAACGCTGGTTTGTCCTACCTACAATTCCTATTATCCCTTCCTTCTAGCTGAAACCATTTGTAATGCTTACCTACTTAACCTCATCTGCTGGGGGCATGAAAGTGGTAACAAGCTTTGTAATGATTCCTATGAAACACAACATAGCTGTTTTCTGGCTGACACATATATGAAGCAATGTTTACATATCTCAAATTAAGGGGTTGGGGTGTGGGGAGGTGAGTGTCTCAGAACTCCTTGGCAAGAGCTGATAACACTAAAACTCATGTGGCTATAAATTCCTATATCCCTTGAGTCACACATATGTATTTCTTTAGTGTAGGATAGAAATGAAACAAGCCAGTGAGTTGCTTTCCCAATTCTATGCCAAAATTTATGATTTTTTTTTTCATGTCCCTTCTCGATGGCATATTTCTACTGAGTTTAAGATATCACTGTATTGGGTGCTAGATGAAATACAAAGTACAAGAGTTTTATTTCCTACCTTAAAAAAGCTAAGGGAAAAAATATAAAAAATAAATATAATAAATTAAATTAAATTAAATTAAAAAAGCTAAAGGAAATACTACAGATACATAAGATATATACTTAAGCAGAACATGTAAAAATTTAAATGAAGAAGAAAAGTTCAAAGTAGGTACTATAAGGGTGATGAGGCAGAGAAAGCCTATTAAAATAGAAAAATTTTAGAAATTTAGAAATAAAATAGAAATTTAAATAGAAAACCTATTAAAAAGGGTTCTGAGAAAGGTTCATGTATGATCATAGTAGGATAGCTCTAATGATGTCAAGAGTCATTGAATCCAAGTGTCAAGGTAGGTTGAAACCAAAATATAAAGGACCTTACTCTTCAAGCTACATATTTTTGAAGTTAATGGCTAGCCACTGAGTAATAAGAGTAGTTTAGAGTAAGAGTGATAGTGATCTGAGTTATCTATTAGGGAGGTTATTTCAACAACTATTTGGAAGATAGGTTTGAGAGAGAAGTGTTATGAGGGTAATTTGAGGAAAGGTGTTTGGGATAAGGGAATTGAAAGGAGGATGTTGGAGACTTGGTAAATGGATAAATTAGGCTACAGGTAGGCTGGGATTAAAGGAGATTCAGGGTATAATAGGACTGAGGTCAGGAGTATAACACAAAAGGGAAACAGAGATCTTCTTGGAAGAAAGAAGTTAAACTAAACAGGCTAACACAGAAGGCTTACAGACTGGGACTTAGACTCAAACACAAGCTGAGGGAAATAGAATAGACTGAAATTAACAAACAGGCTTTAGTTAATTTCACAGGAAGGGACCTATTTTGAAGTAACACCTTCCTTCAAGATGGATGCCCAGCTTCCCTCTAAGCCCAGAGTATGTTGCTCTTTCCCTCTTCTTCCTTCTTGATAACTAACAGACAAATTACACTAAATAGAACTATTGAAACACAAAATGGTTTATTTGTTTGAAGGATGTTGTTAGGAAGGTGGATTAAAGGAAAGCCCTATCAGTTATCTCAGGAACTTCAGGTAGGGGAAGGGAAGTAAAGATGGAATCTGAGTAAGGACCTGCCTTACTCAGTTTTACAAAATGCTATCTAAAGGGAATAAATAATGATTTGATTAAATTATAAATAATGCTGTCAATTAGATAACTCTTCACAGATTTAACTCCTCTCTAATTTCTCTCCTTATAAATTCCACAGCCACTAAGGTAAGGGAGGGAAGGCAGGGTGGTATTAGGAAAGGAAGATACAAAGGGTCTATCTAAAATAATAATTTCTTAAGTAAATATATCAATGCTAGGCTAAATTTCAATATTGAAGCTAGATAATCTAAGAGTTCGCTCATTGACTACCTCCCTCCACAGAAGATCCAGTCAACTGCTCCTCTCCTCAAGATTCTAAAAGCCCAACTGATTTTGGAACTCAGCCAAAGCTAGAAAAAAACTATATCCCCCCAATTCTGTATACTACAGAAGACACTGGAGTAAGCATACAATGTTTGAAGTTTATTATAATATTTAGGTGATAGGTAATGTAAGCCTGCACTTAGTATTGGTGCAAGTAGAAACAGGAGTCGGTTAAAAGAAACATTTCACAAGTAGAATTTATATACCTAGCAACTAAATAGATGGTGTATAGAATGACGGAGATGGAACATCAAAAATGCCTACAATTCTGAGCTTGAGTAACAAAGGGAATGATGGTGTTCTCAATCACTACAATGAAAGGTAACAGGAGAGAAATATTTTGGGGAGATTCCAAGTTCTGGCATGTAGGTTTGAAATAATATGGACACATACAGATATAAATATACATTGGCAACTGGAGATCTAAGATTAAAGGTATGTCAGGGTTGTACAGCCCTGTAAGGGTGAGGTTATATACTTAGGGTGGGAATTGGGGTCTGATACTTAGAGAGGAAGGGATGAGAATAACTAGGAAGAAAATATAGAGATAAAAGAGAATGGGTTCATGGAGGAAGACTTAAAGAATGTCCATGCTCAGGTGATAGGAAATAGGAATAACCTTTGACGGTGTCTTACACTGCAATGACATAAAGTACCATCAGCTTAACAAGGATAGAGAATATTAGACTTGGATTTGGGAAGAAAGGGGTTAAAATCATACCTCAAACATCTACGACTCTGAACAAGTCATTGAATCTCAGCCTGTGTCCTCAAAGGGAAATGGGGATGATGATTGCATCTACCTCATGGGCTTGTTGTGAAGATTTTTAAAAATAATATGTGTAAGGCATATAAAAAATCTGTATGCATGTCAGCTGTTATAATTTTGTATAACAAGGTACTTAGAGCAGTTTTAATAAACAGAAGTCAGAAGTGAATGAATGGTGGATTTACTCTTTTTGGAAGAGTAAATATAGCATAGAAAAATGTGAGAATTAGGAGCTGTGCTTCTATCTGGAATCACACAAACTATTCTGTGTTTTGATCAGCAATGAATGACAGACCTTAGGTAGGAGAGTTTTTGCTTCATTGTCCTAGATGGCATTTTGAGATTTCAAAAGGAAAATCAGAGTGGACAAGTGCTACTAGCTATCAGAATCAATTCTTAAAGGTGGGCTGGGCTGCCTAATAAGTGTGATTGAGGGAGCCTCAAAAAGCCTTGTAGGGACAATAAAGATATACTTTTTACACTGAAGCCTTGAACTTTGTCAGTTTTTCAACTCAGAAGATTTACTTTTGCCTACCTAAATTAATGAATTTACTCTAGAGAATTCAGGAAACTATTATCAAGCAAAAACAAATATCACTAAAATATTTCAAGGGATTCATTCACTCTTAAAATATTTGACATAAAAACATTATTTCATCTTTATAGAATTCTATGTGGGCAAAAGAATTACTATATAATTCTTTAACTAGTAAGGAAGGTATTCAATTTATAGGACAATGACTGTGAATTTATTAAGCCACATAATAAAGGGCAATTTAAATAAGTTAATGACTTTAAACTCCTCCAGTGGGAGCTATTATTTGAAAGAGCACAGAGTCACCATCCATCTGTCAGTTAAAAAGTGTAAACAAGATAAATTGTCTCTCATAGATTTCACTGAACAACAACAACAAACAGCTTCATTTGGTGTTGTCCCAATGATGTTAAGCAAGTCTCCTGTGACTAATACTACAAGGTTATTCCTGATTCTATAAAAATGCTTTTAAATATTTTTCTTTCATAAAAATGCTCTCACCTTGATGTTCTATTTATATAATGATGAAAACATTTATATAGCAATTTAAAGTTTACAAAGTATTTTCTTCATGACATTCTTGTAAAGAAGATAATGTAAATTTATTTCCCATATTTTATAGAAGAGGAAATTGAAACTCATTGAGTATGGCTTGTTAATATTGTATTGTGTGTGGGTGATAAATATCTCTGGCAGTATAGTAAGTTAAAAAACATTTATTAAGTACCTCCTACAAGCCATGCATTGTGTTAAATGCTGGGGACAAAAAGAAAGTCAAAAGGTATTTCCTGTTCTGGAGGAGCTCACAGACTCATGGGGAAGCAACATAAAAACGGCCATGTGCAAAAAAGCTATAGCCAGGATAAATAGGAAATAATACACAAAGACCATTTATTAGAATAAAAAAGGATCAAAAAAGGCTAGAATTTTAGTTTGTATATGAAAGAAGCCAGAGAAACCAGGAGACAGAGGAGGGAAAGCATACCATGCATGAAGAATAGTCAGCAAAGATGCTGGGAGTAGAGAGATGTTTGTTTTTAAGGAATAGTCAGAAAGCCAGTAGGAGCATCTAAGTTGCATAGTAAACAGAAGGTAAGGATGATCAGAAAGATTATTCTTCTTGAATCCAAATATGACCACAGATACAAGCTATGTGACCCTGGGCAAGTCACTTAAAACCATTGGACCCAATTTACTCATCTGTAAAATGTTGTGCTGGAGAAGGAACTGGTAAACCAGTCCAGTATCTTAGCCAAGAAAATCCCAAATAAGGTCACAAAGAGTCAGACATGAGTAGAATGACTAACAACAAGAGTTCAATAGTACACTTATCTTATTTTCTCTGATGGTAGAAAAGATTATTTCTCTGTGGGGAAAAGAGAGGGGTGAGAAGCTTCTTATACTTAGTATTATATTAGGTGAAACTAGTGAATACAGAAATCCTGGACAGCTTCATTTCATTAATTGAAATCAAGGGGAAAATGGATGCTTCCTTTTCTTCACAACAGTGGTAAAGACGTGAGGTTAGTGTTAGCAGAGTGGATAGAGTTCTGGACTTGTAGACAAGAAAATCTAAGTTCAGATTATACCTCAAAATAGCTCTGCGACTATAGGCAAATCACCTCACATCTCTCAACTTAAAAATGAGGTGGTTTGACTCATTGGTTCCTAAGGAAATTTCTTTCTAGGTCTAAACCTATGATCTCATGCCTCTGTGATCTTAGGAGGTAGAATTGAAAAATCAATTATATATCCCTCTTAAAGATACCCTTCTGCCATTTCTCTTTGGCTCAAGAAAAATTGGGTAGAACACTTCAGAGTTAATCAATCTATGGGGTAAAGCCATTCTGACCTATCTTAACTCCATACATATTAAAAAGATTCAATTTCAGAAGTCTGGATGGAAATGCAAAATGTAGATTGAGAAATTACACCATTTGCTAATTTAGCAAGACTAACTCCTGTTGCTGAGCAAGAGATGTGGAGATGAGAAAGTGTTGTCTAATCTTTCCAAAAAATATGCTTCATGTTGTACTTTGCATGTTTATGCATTGCATTATCCTCTTAGCCTGACCATTTACATCACTCATAAGTGGTGCAGCACAGTGTTTAATATTCAGATAGAATTTCTGTCCAAAAATGTTATAAAATTCAAAGTGAATACAGAATTGTTTTTAGAGACAATAATGTCTGGCAATCTTCATTATTATTCATTGGTGCAGAGCTATACTTGTTGCAAGAGGTGTTATTGAGATTACTTATAGACCTTTAGAAAGTAATTCACAATAATAAAGATTTTCTTTTTCCTCTGAAATGATCTGACAAAATAAATATGGATTCCTGACCTAGACTTCTTGGCTACTTCACACAGAAAAGTCAATTTCTTTGGTGGATTATGCCTATATCCTTGTATGTGTCCATTAAAATATTTTCAATATCAGAATCATTTCCTGGTCACTAGATATAGATTAAAGCCATTTTCCCCAATGAGCAATTTACAGGTATATTGAAGATAATATTACTAAGATAATGGAAAGACTATGCTTTAAAATAACAATGTAATTTTCCCATGAAATATATTCTTTGGAAACAGAGATATAAATAGATATAAATATATGTCTTTAAAGTGACAGTTGTCACAGGCAGATTCCACTCCCCTCAAGATCCAAGACAATCTAACTTCTTGTAAAGTTAATTCTCTGACTTGGCTAGTATGACAAAATATTTCATAACTAACATACGAACTTCTACATGAAATAGTGTAACATAATTTTGTGCCTGGAAGAGCGCATCACTAAGTGCATTAATATTTCCTAGGTTTAATCTTAAGAAAAATTGTTACCAAAGATGTGTGATCTAGAAATTTTTACAAAACATTTCTGATCTATGGATATTAGCTTAAAAAGCTCCTTTTTGTCAGTACAAATTGCAAAAATGTTATGAAAGAACTAAGTATAGAATTTCTTAACTCCTATGTTTAGAACAATGTCTGAGGTTTTGTTTTTTTCCTTTTAAGTATATTTCAATTTAGTAGATATTGTTTTTGAGCAGTAAACAAATGTTTGACTCAGTTTCATCTGGCAGCTAAAAACAAGTTTAACAAGATAAGGTGAAGTGTTAATGATAAACAGTGATTGTAATCTTCATAATTGAATAGCAAGGGTGCAGAAATCAGTAAGTCCTTGATGTTTCACTTTTTGAAATGCTGATGAGTCCTTTTTTCTAGTGGCTAAGGAGAAAGGACAGAAGTGAAAGAAAAAAATTGGAACAAATTGAATAGACCCTAAAATTCAGAGTTTGTGTATTTTAAATACTAAGTGTATTATGGACTGAATATCTCTTATCTTAGATGGGATGAATATTAATATGATAACCTAAAGAGACAACATTGGAGATTCTTTCTTTATACATTTCTCCCCACTGAAATAACTAATGTATTAAATAACATCATAATTTCAATTAAAAAAATTCTTTCTTCACTATTCTCAGAATTAAGGCATCAGTGAAATCTGCTTCCCATTTCTCAGTTCTAAGAAATCAGGATCTCCATGAGACACTTAAAATATAGAAATATTTAGTAGCTGCATGACAATAAGATGGTAACTTGACCTCTCTCAGACTGTTTTCTTACTTTTAAAATACAAAAGTTGGAATAGAGAGCCTTTAAGGTAAGGTCCTTTCCCACTCTAAATCTATAAAGCTGGGACACTTTGATCTTAAGATATATAATTGAAAATTTCTTAATTCAGGAGGCCCCTTGATAAGTAATTATTATTTTGTCTGAAGAAGTAGCATTATTAATATATTAAACAACTGCTCGTAGGATTTAATAACAAAGATTTTGAATACAGCAAATGTTAAATCACTGTAAGTACAGAATGTACACTTCTTATTTGGCTTACAGTATACTCAAAAACTACAAAAAGTTTCTTCTATGATTTGAACCAGGAAGGTACCATAGAGATTATCTAGTCCAGCTTGAACACATTATAAATTAATCATTACAAATGAAAAGACTGAGTAAAGTTGGAATTCAAACACGTTTTCTGACTACAACTTCAGTCAGTCAGTCAAGAAGAATTTGTTAAGTACTTATTATGTGCCAGAGGCTCTTTCCTCACACAAAGAAGCTTAAGCTTTAATATCCACACAACAGATATTTAATGCATGAAGGGGAAAAGGAAAATTATTTTAGAGGACTAAATAACCTCTAAGATTTACTTCCAGGCCTACATATATGAGCTATGATCTAGTTTGATTAAATGCTCAGGCTCTTGTTCATATATATATATATATATATATATA
>NC_058134.1:134418532-134447617 GCF_016433145.1 Gracilinanus agilis | reverse complement strand
AAAAAATTTTTCCGTGGTTATATGATTCATGTTCTTGCTCTCTCTCCCCCAAACTTCCCACCCACTCCTCCGTAGCCTACACATTTCCACTGGTTTCTTCATGTGTCATCAATCAAGACTTATCTCCATATCCCAATGGATATATATATATATATATATATATATATATATATACTCTACCCTCTCAGGGTTAATTCTGCTGAGAGTAAGGTTTAAATATTACCTCTTAATGCTCTCTTCCTCTCCTTTTTATAGTAGTATTCATGCCCTTGCCTTCCCATGCCCTCTTTGTGTGGTATAAAATTTCCTATTTTCCTTATTCATTCAAGTTTCTCTTGGTGCCATCTACTATTCCTCCCCCTCTTTTCCCCCTTCATATCATCTTAGACCATTTAGTGCTTCAACCTCTCCCTATGAATAATTCTTCTAATTACTATAATAGTGAATAGTTTTTGAAAATTACACATAACATTTCTCCATATAGAAACACAAATAATTCGATCTTATTGAAGCCCTTAAAAAGGTAAATTTAAAAATAAGAGTTTTCTTTCTTTCCCCTCTGTTTTTTATTTACCTTTTCATGTTTCTCTTGGTTTTTTGTGGTTGGATATCAAACTTTACGTTTAGTCCTGGTCTTTTCTGTGCAAATACTTGGAAATCTTCTATTTTGTTGAATGCCCATACTTTCCCCTAGAAGTATATAGTCAGTTTTGATGGGTAGTTGATCCTTGGTTGTCGACCCAGTTCTCTTGCCTTTCTGAATATCATATTCCAAGCCTTTGAGTCTTTTAGCATGGAGGCTGCCAGATCCTGTGTGATCCTGATTGGTGCTCCTTGATATCTGAACTGTCTCTTTCTGGCTTCTTGTAAATTTTTTCTTTTACTTGGAAGCTCTTGAATTTGGCTATTATATTCCTGGGGGTTGTCTTTTCTGGGTCTAGTGTAGGGGGTGATCTATGTATGCTTTCAATGTCTATATTGCCCACTTGTTGTAGAGCTTCAGGGCAGTTTTGTTGAATAATTTAATGTAACATGGCATCAAATTTCTATTAATTTCTGCTTTTTCAGGAAGACCAATGATTCTGAAATTGTCTCTTCTAGACCTGTTTTCTTGAACTGTCAATTTCTCAGTGTCCACATCAACCCATGTGTTCAAACAGTTGTTTTTCTTCTGTGTTTCCATTCATGTAGTTCTTTCTCTGAATGTGGGTATCATTCTTTTCCATAAATCCCTCAGAATTGTCCTGGGTCATTGCATTTCTGCTAGTACAGAAGTCTATTACATTCGATTTTACCACAGTGTATCCATCTCTGTGTACAATGTTCTTCTGGCTCTGCTTCTTTCTTTCTTTTTTTTAATTTATTTTAGACTAAAGTAGTAGAGCAAAGAAATAATCATCTATGTTTCTATTTATCAGTTTTTCCCCCCGTTGGAGGTGGACATATACAATGTATTCTTCAAATATCTATTATATAGTTATATGTAATTTTCTCTGGGTTCTGTCCATTTCACTTTTCATAATTTCATGTAAGTCTTTACAAGCTGTTATTTTTTTAATTAACCTGCTCATCATTTTTTATGATGCAGTAGTATTTGATTACAATCATATAACACAATTTGTTTGTGCATTATCCAGTTTATGGACATCCCCACAATATCCAGTTCTCTGCCAACACAAAGCAAGATACTATAAATATTTTGGAAGATATAGGTTTATTTCATTTTCCCTTGATCTCCTTGGGAAACAGACACTGCTGGCTATTGCTGTGTATAATGATAGGTAAAATTTTATGAGTTTCTAGTCACAATTCCAAGTTGATCTCCAAAATAGTTGAATTAATTGACAATTGACACCAGGAGAGTATCAGTGTCCCCATTTTCCCACATCCCTTCCAGAATTATGTTTTCCCTTTTATTGTTTTCACCAATATGACAGGTGTATTATATCTCAGAATTCTTTTGATTTGCATTTATCTCACCAGTAATGATTTAGAGCAGAGGCAGAGACAAAGTTGGAGAACATTCCAGGTATGAGAGATGACAATGTAAAGGCATGGAGGGTCATCAAAATGTGAGAATAAATTAGTTTAGATATATCACAGAGTTCAGGAGGAGGCAAAATATCAAATGAATCTGGAAAGATGATGCTAATACTACTGCTTATGATGGTGATAACAAAGATAAAGAAAATAATGACGCTACTATTTTTAAAGCATTTTCAGGTTTACAAAATGCTTTATAAATAACAATTGATTTTATCCTCCACAAACTAGGAATGTAAATATTACTATCTTCATTTGATAGATGAGCAAAATAATCTGGAAGTGGCAAGAAACCTGAGTCAGGGAGACCATTTAGAAAACTGTTGCTATAATCTATATAAGAAATTATGAGAGCTTATACAAGGTAATATCCCTGTGAGAAGAAAGAGGTTGAATGCATGAGATCTTATGAAGTTAGAAATAGAAAGTTGAGTTTTGTGGCTCTACTCAGGCAACGCTGCATCTGGCTTTTCACTTTAAAAGAAATATGATTTCCTTTGATGATTTTGTAATTGACAATAGCAATGAGAGATTCAAGGGCCAGAAGCTCTCTTATTTTTTTCTCTTGGAGGATGGTACAGAATAATATGAAATCCATGTAACTCCCCTCAATGGTGAGTCCAACATGTACATATAACCATATACAGATAGCAAAACCATCACTCCACCTGAGTACTACTATACTGACTGAATAGAATTCTTCACATTAACCTCCTCAGTCCCTAGGAAACATGGATCAAAGAACTGAAGTTGTATGAATCTGTACCTTGCCTAAAATTTACTAGTGTGTGTGGTGTTTTTTTTTTTTTGTTCAAAATGATTTTCCTCCAACAAAGTAAATGAGATGACTTTGGTTCCTTATATGTTTGCCTGTCTTAGTGTCACTTGATTCAGAATTTAAACAATAAAATGGTGACAATGACAAACAATCTATGTATTTTTGAGGCACACATTCCAGAACCTTTATGTCTTTGAGACTGTAACTACATATTTTAATAATCATTCCCAAAATGGAATAATGTATTGTTTAGCTCAGTTTCTTTCCTTTAGGAAGGCTGCCCTATTCTACAAAAAGAGATAATTACATGTCTTAAGACAAGAAGGGGGGAACCATTGTTTACATTTAATTATATAATACAAAAACATTTTTAAATATCCTGCCTTATTACTGGTTTCTGTTTTTAAATTTTTTTAAATATATAATTCTCTTTTCCCTAGTTGCCACCAAAAAATAAATGTGAAGTCTTTTGTGTGTTTGTTTGTACAGTTAGCAAAGGAATTAAGGGAAATTGGTATCAATACTTCGCTCAGATGAAGTGTTTTACATATATTATGATGTAAGTCCATATGAATTTTTAAAACTTGAACATTAAAGAAAAAATAATGATCTAGGGGTTTTCAGTGTTTGAAAACTCAAAATAAGTCAATAGTATAAAAAGTCATGCATTAAAAAAAAGCTAATTCAAACACAGGTTGCATTAAAAGTGTCCAGTATAAGAGAAATAACCATCCTATTTTGTGCTGTGCTTATCCGATAATATCACAATATTGTGCTCAATACTGGGAAATATTTGTAATGAAGGACACTGAAAAGCTAGAGAATATACAGTATAAATATTTTTAAAGAAGTAGAAGAGTTTAGCAAAGAAAAAATGCCTGTTATGAACATGATAACTGTCATATCTTTGAAGGAATGTCATAGGTAAAATGTATTATACTTATTGTTCTTGGTCCCAGGAATAAAAAAGAAGAGTAATGAAGGAACATTGTAGAGAGAAATATTTAGTACTAATATAAGAAAAAAATAAATGGAGAGGTCTACAAATGGAATAGTATGATTTGAGAGGTGGTCGCTTTTCTTTCATTGGAAGTTTTTAAGCAAAGATTCGATGTCAAGGATTCCATATGAAGAATTTCTGTACATATATAGGTTGAACTATACATTTCAAAGTTTTTTCTAGTCTCAAAGTCTGCAAATCTGAGTATTTTTAACCTCTTAATTTTCAAAGCAGATCATCTAACTGCAATATGATGCAGTTCTCAAAACTTAATCATGATTTCTTGACTAGATTTGTACCTGTTAATACTCTAGGCCCTATTTAAATTTAATGATTTTATTTTAAATTAATTTATTCATATATATATATATATATATTTAAACCCTTACCATTTATCTTAGAGTCAATACTATATATTGGTTCCAAGACAGAAGAGTGGTAAGGGCTAGGCAATGAGGGTTAAGTGACTTGCCTAGGGTCACACAGCTAGGAAGTGCCTGAAGTCAGATTTGAACCTAGGGCCTCTTGTCTCCAGACCTATCTCTCAATCCAATTAGCCACCTGGCTTTCCCCTAATTTATTTGTTTTTAAATATTTTCCATGGTTACACTTCTCCCTCTTGCCTCTTCCTTCCCCCTTCTGGAACTGACAAGCAATTCCACTGGGTTATACATGTATTATCACTTGATACCTATTTCCATACTATTCATTTTTGTAACTGAGTAATCCTTTAAAACCAAAATCCAAAATTATATACTCATAGAAATAAGTGATAAATCATATGTTTTCATCTGCATTGTGACTCCGACAGTTCTTTCTGTGGAGGTGGAGACCATTCTTTTTCATAAATCGCTCTGAGTTGTCCTGCATTATTGAAATGCCATTAATAGTAAAGTCTATCTATCACATTTGATCATTTCACAATATTTCAGTTACTTTGTACTATGTTCTCTTGGTTCTGCTCATTCCACTCCCCATCAGTTCATGGAGGTCTTTCCAGGTCTTATAGAAATCAAACAGTTCAACATTCCCTATAAAACAATAGTATTCAATTGCCATCATATACCACAATTTGTTCAGCCATTCCCCAATCAAGGGACACCACCTCTTTTTTCAAATTTTTGTTCCTGTTCCTGACTCAAGGAAATCTATTATCCAAGAGGGATGTAGATGAATGCCAATAAGTAGTGTCTCCTGTCTTTAGACAACCAAACTATCCTTTAAGAAAGTCTGATCTATTATCTGAAGAAGTATGATCCACTATCTCTGACCTTGCAGGTGGATTCAAGCAATGAATATTGCCTAGTCACAGAAGGAAAGGAATTGTCACTAACTAATTTTCATTAAGCTCTCATTCCCAATTTCCAACCAGTCATAATTTCCTCCATCCCTCAGCTCTGTAACCAGTTAGATTGATTTTGCCTTTTACGATGTCAAGTTCTTTAAAGAAATTATAACTTTTATCCTGACTAAGAAGTTTGACTTTTTCTGTTCTACATTTCTCTAAAAACTATAAAAAAGGAAGCCATTCCCCACCTCACAATCTGAGCTTTACCAATGACATTGTGATCCTCTTTATTAGTAAATTCATACTTTATTAATAAATTTATCATATTCAGAATTTTGTGCCTCAGTTTGCCTTATTTTGATTATTATGATCATTAGAATTTATATTTCTTTTCCCTGAAAATTTAAGATCACCTAGAGTAAAGAATAAGTGTAGGTTCTTAAATAAATTCTCTGAATAGACTGTAGGTGGGTCATAATCCCACTCACACCTACAATACCCCTTAGAAACCTATAAAAATTAGAGAGAAGATGATAAGTTTGAAACAGATGACTTTGAGATGTACTAGATAGACTTTTTTGCTGTATTGGTGGATTATCATTTATTTCGTTGGGATACCTGATTTAATTTAGCCTTTTATTTCAGAAAAGAGTAAAATGAAGCACACACAAAATAACTTTTCCCATGTGGTCTGTACTGGGCCTAACTCAGATCAGTCTCTTGGTAGTTTAGGTAAGATTCTGGAATAAATTAAGGCACTTACAGGTCACTAAAAATGAACAAATGAAGATATGCTTTGTTATATCAACAGAAGAAAATTTAATATGGATAGTCATTGAGAAACCATCTCATGACTTGATTCATTTGAGTTAAGTAATTCACAAGCCAAGCATTTGAGAACCTACGAAGCCTTTTATAGGAGGTGGAGTTTATATTGGGGCTTACAGAGATTAAGTAGTTCCAAGAATCATAAATTCTTCCCTTATCCATAAGCCTGGCAGGTAAACTTTTCCATGTTCCTCTAATTTTTTAATGATATCACCCTTTATTTCTAGGGCAAGAATCCATTTTTATTTTATGCTCATGTATGGAGTGTGATGTTTTTCTATAGCTATTTTTTGCTATACTATTTTCCAGACATTAACTATACTGTATTGATTACTAATATATTCCACTAATGCATTACTCTATTTTTCAGTCAGTACCAGATTTTTTTGATGATTACCATCTTATAGTTTGAAATTTGTCATAGCTAGACTTCATTCATATATTTTTCATTAATTTCCTTGATTTTCTTGGTCTTTTTTTCTTCCAGATGATTTTTTCTAATTCTTTGAAATAATTTTTGTGTAGTTTGATTGGTGTGATATAAAATAGGTAGGTTAATTTAAGTAGAATTGTTAATTTGGCTAGACCTATGCATGAGAAATTATTTTTTTTTCAGTTGTTCAGGTCTAACTTTATTTGTGAGAAGTGCTTTGTAATTGTGTTCATATAATTGCAGGTGGTAGGTATACCCCCAAGTATTTTATATTGCCTAGTTATTTTGAATTAAGCTTTCTTTTCTACCACTTGCTGTTGGACTTTGTAAATAGAAATGCTGATGATTTATGCAGGTTTATTTTGTATCCTGAGACTTTGCTAATATTGATAATAATTTGTATTATTTTTTGTTGATTCTTAAGGATTCTCTAGGTATAAAATCATATCAAGATTCTTAAGTTCAAATCTTGCCTCAGACATGGAATAGTTATGTTACCCTTTGAAAGTCTCTTCACCTCAGTGTTGTTCAATTTCCACATAGGAATAATATGTCATCTATTTTCTACGCTTTGTGTGAAGACAAAAGAAGATAATTTAAAGCATTTTGAAAAACTTCAAACTTTAATTATACCACCATAGAAAGAAATGATGGATGCTGAATGTAAAATGAAGCATGTAATTTTTCACTTTATCTCCTTTATGAGATTTTTTCTTGTATAAGCAATATGTGTCTTCTTTCACAACATGATGAATATGGAAATATATATTGAGTTTTAGCACATGTATAATGTATATCATAATACCTGTAATTATGAGGAGGGGGAATGAAAGGGAAGAATAAAACATAGATTTCAAAATGTCAGAAAACAGTTATTAAAATTATATTATCATGTAAAATATTTTTAAAATCTTTATATATTAAATGATAACTTCTCTATTACCACACATATTTGTGCAAAAAAGACTATCAACAACATAATAAAGATGTATAAGTCAGAATGATGAATCAGAAAATGAGACTGTGATTAGTATACATGCAAAATTAAGTGAGGTTTCAGAAAATCTCTAGCATATTGAGCGGATCTCCAGTGGAAGATTTGTTGAAGGATATCATCAAATATTATACAATGAGACAGGTGGACAATCTGTATCATTGCAGGCAGTATTCAAAATGATAAAATCACAAGCACAATAAAGTATTGAAGCATCACTGGAAGGATAAGAGTCACAAAAGATGAAAAGACTTGGAAATTTTTATCATCTTTACCATTGAAACCCATACCTAGAGCAATGAGAATATGGAACTAAGTATTAAAGTATTTATAAGATGGTGGAATATGTACACACACATACAAATATATATATATATATGTATGTATATATATGTTTATGTGTGTTCATGCATATATAGGTACATGTATATGTACTTGACATACATATATAACTATGATTATACACTTATACACATGCATACATAGTTATTTTGAATTTTGACTATTAATTTTTAAAGTTCATATATACATATACACACAAAGCACAAACATGATCTTGTGAAGTTTACAGACCAATAGAGGCATATCAACATATGCCAATAAATGCCACTGTGTTAAAAATCCAAACATATTAATATTGAAATTAAGAGATTAGCTGAATAAATTGTGGTATATGCTGGTGATGGAATACTGTTGTGCTCAAAGGAATAATAAACTGGAAGAATTCCATGGGAACTGGAAAGACCTCCAGGAATTGATGCAGAGTGAAAGGAGCAGAGCCAGAAGAACATTGTACACAGAGACTGATACACTGTGGTAAAATCGAATGTAATAGACTTCTGTACTAGCAGCAATGCAATGACACAGGACAATTCTGAAGAAATTGTGAGAAAGAAAACTATCCACATTCGGAGAAAGAACCGTGGGACCAGAAATGCATTAGAAAACTATATGCTTGATAACATAGTGTGTTAGGGATGTGATTAGGGTTTTGATGTTAAAGAATCTCTCTACTGCAAATATGAATAACATAGAAATATATTTTGAACAATAATACATGCATTACCCAGTAGAACTGCTTGTTGGCTTTGGTAGGGGAGAGGAGAGAGCGAGGGACAGGGAGGATTATAAATCATGAAACCATGGAAAATATCCTAAATAAAAATTTAAAAAAGAAATTAAGATATTAATTCCAAAAATTAAGAGAATTTATGAGAAAATAAGAGGAATCACTTTCATCTTTCTAAGTCCTTCAAGGCTTCATAAACATAGTGACATCTGGATTGGATGGATCCTTATTCAAAGTATTATATGACCATAGATATAGAGTTGGAAGAGAGTTTAGAGTAATCCAATCCAACACCTTCATCATACAGATAAGGAAACAGAAGTTAATAAACTTTAAATGAGTTGCCCAAAGTTACAGTTTATTAATGGATATAGCTTGGATTCAAACAGAGGTCATCAAACTCCAGAACTCCACTATATTCCAAGGCTTATCACAAGGAAAATTTCTCATGAGTGACTAAAGTAAAGATTAATTTGAGACACATTTTTAAAAGGCTTTGAATCTGAAGATCAGCTCTCTTTACTAAGTTCATTAAGTGAATGAGAACCATTATTATTTTGGAGTAGTAATTACCTAATCAAAGAAGTACACTGAAAGTATTACATTGATAGTAGGCACGAAGAAGAATTAAATATTTTGAAGTCAGCAAGGCTAAAGGAAATTATGACTTTTAGTAGTAAGTATATAGTGCTGGTATGAAGGGGTAAGTGAATTTGAAAGTATTGTCAAGGTAAAATCAGCAGTACTTTGTAACATTGCATATGGGGAGGAAAAAAACAGAAAAATGTTTCATTTGAATCATTCAACATGCCCTGAAGTTGAAAGATAACTCAGAGAGTTGCATTTTATACATGCAGTTATATTTTGCCTCATATAGGAAATGACAAGATGAAATATTATCTCATTTGTCAACTCATAAATTTCTTCATTTATTGTTTTCAGATTACATGGCATTTTCTGATGTTTTTGATCCGTATTCTCTTTCTCTCCCTTCTATCTTTCCCTTTTCCCCAAGAGAGGAGGTAAGAAGATTATAGGTTGTCCATTTATTATACAATAAATATTTCTATGTTCAACCTGTGAAAGAAGAAAGATATCACTTACACTAGAGAAAAATTAAGTTACAAAATAAAATAAAGAATGACATTCTTCAATATGCATTCAGACTTTGTCACTTCCTTCTGTAGGAGTGGATAGCCTTTTTCAACATGAGTCCCTTGGAGTTGTCCTGAATCCTTGTAGTGTTAATAATAGTTGTCATTCACAGTTGATCACTATACAATATTGCTATTACTGGTTCTCCTGGTTCTGCTCACTTCACTTTGTATCATTTCATACAAGACTTTCCAGGTTGTATGTTTCTTTGTTTTTTTGTGACAATCTTGTTCTTCATTTCTTATCGTACAATAATATTTATTTACAAGCATATAATACCACAATGTTTTCAGCCATTCCTCAACTAAAGGACATCCTTTCATTTTCCAATTCTTTTCCACTTTGAAAAGAGCAGCAATAAATATTTTTGTATGAGTAAATCCTTTCCCCCCAGGATCACTTTGGGATATAAATTGAGTGGTGATATTATTGTAAGTCAAAGAGTATGATGGCCCTTTGGACATGCTTAAAATTGTTCTCCAAGATGGTTATACCAGTTCATAGCTCCCCCAGCAGTTTATTAGTGTCTTAATTTTTCTTTTTTGTAACAGTAGTCAGTCTGATAGGTATGGAGTGGCACCTCAGAGTAGTTTTAATTCACATTTCTCTAATCTATATTAATTTGGAGCATTTTCTCATATGACTAAAGATAGTTTTAATTTCTTCACCCAAGAATTTCCTGTTCATATCTTTTTTTACCACGTGACAATTAGAAAATATGTTGTATTCTTATAAATTTAATTGAGATTTCACATATTTGAGAAATGAATCCTTTACCAGAGACACAAGATGTCTTTTCTATAACACATAGGCTCTACTACTTAACTCTGCAAAAATTACAATAGAAAGTTTACTCTGTTCTTTATCATTAATATGTGTACTCCAAGGATAACTAACAGCTTCATCTAGGCTTTTACTACACAAATCCCAGATCACATGATCATATTTCCTATTGATGGCATATATATATTAGTCACTGGAAGAAAAAAAAGCAAAAATAATAATAATTCCTATTGTGTATGACATCTTAATAATATTCAGAACTCTTCAACTAAATTAAGTTCAAATGAACTATTATAACCATAATTTTGGATTTTGGGTCCTTTCAAGTGCCTCTCCTGAAAGACAAGTTTTATAGCAAACAGATAGCATTCTGTCATAATATAATTCCTTTCCACTAAAATCAGCTCACAGGAATAATATATGACTATAAATTTCGTGGCCATGAGCTATAGGATCTCCTTTAGTGACCAGTTTTAAGTCAGGTCAGTACCAATAGCCATCCAAAGTCATATTTCACCACCAAGAGTGGTAAAGTGTCATATGAAGGCTTCAATCATTATCAGGGAGGCTCTTCCTGCACTCCATTCTTTTTGACATCCACTTAAAGCATATATTTTTTCTAAGTCTGTCCTTAGAAACAGTGCATGGCCCTGACTCCTATAGTTAAACATAATACTGAATACACTACATTAAATTGGATCCATTTATAATTGTTCTGACCTAATCACAAAATGTAGGAAGATTTCCTTTGTCTGGTGGGAGATAGATGTCTAGCTTAACCAAAAGAAAAAAAAGTCATATAGGGGAAGCATCATTCCCAGAGATCTGGAATTAAGAGTTATGGAATGTTTGACTAATACTAGGATTCTAACCATTGAACAAATTGTTTAATTCAACAGTCCTTATCTATCAAATGGGCAACTAAATGGCTCAGAGAAGTGTCTCCAAATTTCTGAGTTTATATCTAGCCTTAGACACTTACTAGTTATATGACACTAAGCACATTACTTAATCCTGTTTACCTTTGTTTACTCATCTATAAAATGAACTACCAAAAGAAATGTCAAACCAATCCAGGATCTTTGCCAAGAAAGTCCAAAAAAAGGCGACAAAGAGTTAGATACAACTGAGAATGAAGAAACAACAAAAACGTTTATTTTTCCTCTAGGTCATTACTTACATGCATAACATCTTTTTTCCACAAAATTATAACCTCTTAGAAGAAAGGTCATCTTTCTTATTCATCTTTGTATTTCCCTCAGGGCTATCAATAAACCAATTAATCAATTAGCTTTTATTAAATGCTTCTTTTCTGCTAGCACTGAGGATACAAAGAAAATGTAAACACTGTCTCTGTCTTTAAAAAGCTTACATTCTAATTGTAAAGTTAAAATATCAGGATTAGGGACATAGAAAATGCAAAATAGATACAAAGGAGCCTTAAAAGGGGAGTCTATACCACCCTGTGAAGACCAGAAAAGGACTCCTACAGAAAAAAAAAAAGGATTTGGAAGGACATCTGAGCTGTAAGTGAGAAGGAAGAGCACTTCAAGTATGAGTGAACAAGCTGAGCAAAGGCAAAGACATAAAAGATGAAATGTGTGCAGGGAACAATTATACCAGCATGGCTGAAACATAGAATATGTAGAAGGTTATAAAAAGAAAGGGAAAATAGAAAGGGGCCAGGTTGAGAAGAATTTTAAACACTGGGTTCTCAATATCTCTTTTTTTAAGCTTATTTAATTTATTTCATTTAAAAACCTTATCTTCTTATCTTAGTGATACCAAAGATCAATTCAATTACAAAGCAGAAAAGGAGTAATGGCTAGGCAATTGGCATTAAGAGACTTGGTTAGGGTCTCACAGTTGAGACATGTCTGAGGCTATATTTGAACCCACAACCTCTCAATTCTTGACCTGGAACTCTTTGTTAAGGTAATCTTTGTTAAAAGTAAACTTGTACCCTAATATATTGGTGGAACTATGGAGTCATACAATCATTCTGGAAAGGCATTTGGAAATAAACATATAAAGTCACAAAAATGTCCATGCCTTGAAGCCAGAGATTCCATCATACTCCAAGGAAACCACTGCTAATAATAAAGTTACCATATAATAAAAAATATATTTGTAGCAATATATATTTATGATATCTAAAATTACAAAGTAGATGCATACTCATTTGGGAAATGGATAAATAACTGTGATACATGAATGTAATGGATTATTACTTTGTCTTAAGAAATTAAATCTTGTGATGAGTTTATGGAAACATGGATTCCCTACATGGAAGGGTATAGAAAAATGTAAACAGCCAAGAAAATTATATACACCAACTATAACCATGTAAATATAAGGAACAAGACACAAAATTCAAAAGCAAATGTGACAAAATCATAAAGGTCAAGTGGGACTCAAATAAAAAGATATGAAAAGATGGCTCCAACCTATTAAGTATCATAAGAGTTTTCATAATTTTCTGATGTATCAAACAGTTGTACTTGCTTTGCTTTTCTTTTTCCTCCCCCAAAATATAATTGTTCATATGAAATGGTTCTCAGCTTAGTGGAAGATAAAGGATTATAAGCTTATGTAAGAAACAGAAAATATCAATACTTTTTAATGTAAAATAAGTAATTTAAGAAAACTAACATTCAGAAATAATAACTGGCACATCTTGGTAATGTCAGAATAGAGACTAGAACCTAGCCCTTCTTCACCCCTAATTCTAATCTGGCATGTTTTGCTCCCTAAATCTCATTTATCATGCCAGAATCTTTCATTCTATTTTCATCTCATATATATACACACACACATATATATATATATATATATACACACACACACATATATATACACACACACACACACACACACACACACACACACACACACACACACACATATATACTGTTCTATCGACTATGTAGCTCACTTTCCTGCCCTTTAAACTTGGATTGAATTTGGTAAAATTCTTTCAGTTTTCACTAGAAGGAAAAAAAATCACTCAGACATCAGCGGTACCAAAAATGGAACTACCAAACAAAATGACTCTATGGGGCCTCATACTTGAACAGTTAATTTTGGTCAAAAATAATAAAAAAGAAATATGTCTAAGTACATAGTTAATGTTCTGCAGCCTGTTTCTTATTTTACATCCTCAAATTACTTGAGGCACTCGTACTTATCTAGTGCTTCAGCATAATCCTTTTGTGTATTCCTGAGGAAGTATAAGCACATATCTACATTCATACATTCATAGTTGCATAAATATGCTCAAATACCAGAGGCACTTTTCATTTTAAGTGGAATGAATATTGCATCCCTCTGGAAACCATTAGATATTCTCTATAGCACACGGAGAAATGAAACATTGTCCCACTTATGAAATGAAAAATGCAGTTCTCAACAGATTCATTTTTCTGATGAGGATATCTTAAAAGAAAGATTTAATAGGTTCATATTATTTAAAATGTGGGCCAAATATGTACTTGGTTAAATATATATGCATGTATAAAATCTGTGGATTTGCAGGCATGTAAACATATCCCCTCGCCTGTAGATGTTCTCTTTCGTACTTGAAGAGGAACAAAATAACATTACCTTACCTTTAAATGTATGTGATTCCCAAATTTAGCTATTTTTTAAGTATGAGTCTAATGCAGTGGTTCCCGAACTTTTTTGGCCTACCACCCCCTTTACAGAAAAAATATTACTTAGCCCCCTGGAAATTAATTTAAAAAAAATTTTAATAGCAATTAATAGGAAAGATAAATGCACTTGTGGCCATCATCACTCTCCTGGATTGCTGCAGCACCGAACAGGGGGTGGTGGCGCCCACTTTGGGAATCATTGGTCTAACCCAAGAATTCCAAAGTTGATCATGACATGAGTTTTTTCTTGTGGCTATGGTTGTGGTATTCATATTGCAGCGATTTTTCTTTTTTGTCCCTAGGAAGAAGGGGATGAAAGTATATTCATTCGACATGTGACAATAGAAATTTTAAATGAAAATGAATCTGTACTTTAATCTGAAATGACATGTCAAAGAAAAAAAGTCAAAAACAAAAGAACAAATATTTATAACCCTAACTTGGAATTCTTTGCTGAAGAAAAAGAAAGTGCCATGTAATGTTAGATATCAGAACCATTACCTATCTGTCAAGGCATTTGGAAACTTGGATACATGTTAGTCTATTAATAAACACTCTTTAAGTACCTACTAGGTGTCAGGTACTTTGTTAAGTGCTAGGGATACAAGAAAAACGAAAAAGACAGTGTCCTTTCCCTCAAGCAGCTCACAATATAATGGAATACACAACAGGCAAACTAATATGTGTCAATAAGCAATATAGAGGGAAAATGGAAATAAAATTAACAGAGGGAAGGTGTAAGAATTAATAAGGTTTCAGAAAGTTTTCCTTCAGAAGATGAGATTATAGTTGGACCTCGAAGAAAATCATGGAAGTCAGGAGGCAGAGATGAGAAGGGAGAACGTTTCAGGCATGAAGAAAGCCAAAGAAAATGTCTGAAGCTGCAATGCAATATCTTGTGCATGGAATAGCAAGCAGGTCATTGCCACTGAATGGAAGACTATATAGTGGGGTGTAAGAAGGTTGAAAAATAGGGATTGTGGGTGGTTATGAAAGTCTTTGAAAGTCCAAACTGAGGATTCTTTATTTGATCCCACAGAAGAGAAGTCACTGGAGTTTATTGAATGGGAGAGGGCACAAGACTGACATTCTCAGATCTGAACTTGAAAGAAAATCACTTTGGTGGCTGAATGGAGGATGGATTGGAGTGGAGAGAAACTTTAGACAATCTAACTCACCAGCTTTCATAAAAGATATCACCAAGCCATACTTTATTGTGCCCTCCATCATTTTTAGTTTCCTACTTCATGAAGAATTATAAAGTTTGATTTCTAAATCAGAATTGTGTCATAGTTCATTGAAAACTACATTGTCCTAAAAACTGAAGTAGCAGAGAGTTTTATTTTCCTCTCTTAGTTTTACTAGCAATGTCTTAGAGGTAAAAGTAACTTCATCTAATTATGATCCTCCTACCTATAAGAACATAATAGTAATATTTTATCAGGAGACATTGAATTACTGAAAGTGTTAATGAAAGACTTCTTGAAGTGGTTTGGGTAATTAGTCAGTTATTAGCAGGTATATTATTTTTAATTTTTAAATTTTTATTTTGAATATTTTCCCATGGTTACATGTTTCATGTTCTTTCCCTCTCCCCCAAGCCTCTCTAACTCCCCCTTAGCCGATGCACAATTCCACTGGGTTTTACATGTATCATTGATTAAGACTTAATTCCATATTATTGATAGTTGGACTAGAGTTATCGTTTAGCATGTGCATCCCCAATAATATCCCCATCAGCCCATGTGTTCAGGCAGTTGTTTTTCTTCTGTGTTTCTCCTCCCACAGTTCTTCCTCTGAATGTGGCTAGTTTTCTTTTGTATAAGTCCCTCCATAGCACTGATTGGTTTGTACCCCAAAGAGATCATAAGGAAAAAGACTTGTACAAAAATATTTATAGCAGCACTCTTTGTGGTGGCAAAAAATTGGAAAATGAGAGAAAGTCCTTTAATTGGGAAATGGCTGAACAAATTGTGGTATCTGTAAGTGATGGAATACTATTATACTCAAAGGAATACTGAACTGAAGGAATTCCATGTGTGTTATATTGAAACTCCGGGAGCAGAGAGTCTCATCGTTGATTGACAGATGAAGACAGTTGAACATCAGAATGTTCCCAGAACCATGAGGACAAGGGAGAAAGCGGTTGGCCAGGGGGGTATAAATACCCTGGCAGCCCTGGCTTTTTGGTTCTTTCCCTTTCACCTGGGATCTGTAGACCCTGGTCTATTGGGATCTGAGACTTGCTTGACTCAACCTTGCAAGAACTCCTGTCTTGTACCTCATTGACATTGCCAACCTGTATCCAGACCATGAATCCTCTTATTCTTCTGTCCCCTAGATATTTAGGTATTCAAATCCATCCTTAGATATCTAGGTATCCTGGGCCTGGGAGGGATCTGGGAAGTGGGCAGGAGAAGAAGGAGAGGGTGGAAAGGGGTGGATCCTGAAGGCTGTAAAGGCATAACATCTGGCAGGAAGAAGAAGCTGAAAGACATAAAACAACAGCTTTGCTTGCTCTGGTTTGGCTGTGGCCAGGCTGAGCCAGAGGACCTAAACAAGCCAGAATCACTCACTTGCCTACATCTCTGAGGGATTACTATTATCAAAATTAGTTTAGGGTTTTCCTATTCCTCTTCCCATTTCCTAATACTCCTTCTTTGCTAAATATAGATAAAGCTATTCAAGTACCTTCCTGGAGTGGTTGTTTCATCACTTCTCTGGGAAGGGAGCAACACAGTCAGATAAAGATGTCCAAGGTTAATAGAGCTCAATATCCATCATTAATCAACCCAGGTGGGACCTGAAGGGATACCATCTATTGACCTGAAGGATCCTGCCTGGGCACTGTTATAAAGGAGGGAGGTGGTACAACATCTAGCTAGGTGGCAAGACTCAGGTGATCTTGCTCTACCCACATATCTGAACTACCACTGCTGTCATCCAACTAGCAGTGGTAGTATCCAGTTTCTCTCCCTTTTATTTATAACACATGTGAACTGGAATGACCCCCAGGAATTAGTGCAGAGTGAAAGGAGCAGAGCCAGAAGAACATTGTACACAGAGACTGATACACTGTTGTATAATCGAACATAACAGAATTCTCTACTAGCAGCAATGCAAGAATCCAGAGCAAGGCTGAGGGACTTATGAGCAGGTATGTTATTATTATTATTATTATTTTTAGTAATAATAATATATAACATTTATAAATCTTGCTAGATCCAGTTTAAATTTTTCTTATATAATGCAGGAGAAAATGATAAAAAAATTAGTGAGAAGTAGCATATCCTCTAAGAAATACATAAGGTATCTTAATTCTATTATTTTATTAATTAATCAATAATGTATAAAGGATGGATCATTTTCTGAGGATTTAGGGATCAGATACTCATTAATCCTGACCCTAAGTTCTTATTGTTCTTTTCTACTAAAAAGAAACAGGAGCAAGAATGTAGTTAGATCTTATTTTTAAAAGGTCTGTATTCATTTAGCATAATTACCAAGTTAAGTAAAGCCACCCAGCTTACTTGTATCAATATTTTATAGGACTAATTTAATCAATGATGCTTTTGTTTTCTATTCATCATGAATTACATTTTGAAGGAGGGTATTCTCCTATCCACTTAAGTCTTAAATACTGAGATCATACCCAGTGAAAACCAGCTGTGATGAATATGTGGAATAGTCTGGCTGGCAATTAAAGGTAAGGGTGGGAGGATTATTTCACAGAACAATTTGGCAAGCCAGTCACTACTGAAAGGAATAGGATGCTCTTTTTGGTTCATGGAGACATGACACCAAAGGTACCCAGAGAGTAAGTTAGGGATAAAAAAAGATAAGGATATAAAATACATACACATGCAGAACCATCGGCATCAGTCATAGTCAATTGACATTTATTAAACACATGATAGGTGGCAGGCATCATCCTACAACATCAAAATTAATATAGCACCTACACATATAACTTGAACAACAACCTATGCTTCCAAAGAGAATCCAGAAAGGATAGAAAAGGGATATAAGCAAAGATGTTACCTAAGATCTTCAGACATAATGAGGTTCCTTATCAGTCCAAACACGAAGGCATCTCAGGAAAGATAAAGAGGAGCAGGTGTTTTATAACCGATAATCAATGTAATAGATTAGACTAGCCTGAAGAAGAGAAGGGAGAAAAAATACTTTGGAAATTACGTATGACATATGATTTGAGTCATGATCATTTGGAGGAGGAAAGAGGCCCTCTCTGGCAATGAAATCTAACTTTTAAAATTACTCTTTAATGAGTTTTCATGAATCTATTCTCTCCTGCTTTGGTTTCTACCTTTCTGACCTTTACCTTTTCAGTTTCTTTTACTGACTCATCATCTAAACCACATTCTCTGTGAGTGATTCACAAGCTTCTGTCCTTGGCTTTTTCTTCTTTCTCTACATATTCTCACTTAGAAATCTTTTTCAGTTCATATAAGTTTAACTACCATTTCTATACAGATGGTTCTAGATGTCTAAGTCCAGCCCTAGTTTCTCCCCTAGGCTTCTATCCTGTAGTACCAATTGTTTAGATAAAATGTTTCAAATTAAATGTTCTAGAGACTTCTTAAATACAACAGGTCTAAAACAGAACTCATGTTTTCCTTTAAATACCATCTGCTTCTAGGCTTTCTTATTTCTAGCAAAGATGCCACCATCTTTGCAAAGACTCAGATTGACAATTTAAGCATTATCCTGAAATCTTTCTCCCTCACTCCACTTTCCCAATCTGTTCACAAATCTTAACATTTCTTTAATCACTAAATCTATCTTATCTGACCCATTCACTCTACTAATGCAGCTACCACTTCGCTAACACAGAAACAAGAAGAGAAACCAAAAAGGAAAAAAAAATAAATATTATAATAAAAATAATGGTTTGGGAAATGCATCATTTTTAAAGGAGGGGTTGGACTAGAAGGTGTTTAAAGGTCCTTTGAAATTGAAATTCAAAGATATTCTAAATATTATTGACTTATATACTTGGGCTTTTCAATAGTTGGTCAGTATAATGTCATGTAAATGACACTGTATTTGGAATTAAAATTCCTGGATTCAAATCCATGTTGGCTTGCTCATCTCTCTCTGTTTGATATCAGGCAAATTTTCTTCACCTTCACTTTACCTTTATTAAATCATGGTTAGTATACAGAACACAATATGGAAACAATAATTTGCCTAAGAAAATTGCATGTACATATTAATGTGTGTACATATATGTGATTTATTATATATGAAAGCAAAGCATTTCTCAGTTTCTCAGTCATTGTTATAAAACTCAATCCCTACAAGTTGAATCATCCTTAAAGAAATTTGAAAATAGAAAGAAAAAAAAACATTATACCAAATGCAACCCAAAGGAGGCATATTATTAATCAAAGAATGGAAATTTATAGACTGAAAAAGGAAAGAATAATTAAAATAAAGGAAATTTGGCACTCTTCCTTAAAATCTATTAAATTACACTTTTAAATCAGGAAGTTAAACAAAAAAAGAGAAAATTCAAATACTCAAAATTAAAATGAGAAACAGAAATAAAAAATAAATACAAAACGAACTAAAAGGTGCAAGATACATATTAATTATATGTGAGTACCTACCAAAATGTAAAATAAACAAAGTGACAAACTGCAAATAGAAGGTAATTCATTAATTCTTGATGAAGGAGTGGAAAGATTACCCAGATTCACATGTAATTTTTCAAAAAAATTTTAAATTATATTGATACATGTATAACTCACTAGAATTGCTTCTCAGCTCATGGAGGGGGTGAGTGAAACAGGGGAGGGCAAGAACATGAATCATGTAACCATGGAAAACCTTCTAAATAAATAAATAAAATTTAAAAACATCAGACTAAATAATGCTCATATAGTAGGGTTCTACATATAAAGACAAAATCCTGAGGATTTTTTATTAGATAAATGAGATTTAAATATTGCGTATTAAGAAAGCAATTTTGTTATAAAGATTTTTTTCCCAATTTGTTGTTTCCCTTCTGATTTTGACTACATTGTTTTTGTTTGTACAAAAGCTTTTTAGTCTCTGACAGGGGTCTAATTACTCAAATATACAAGGAGTTAAAGCAATTGTATAAAAAATCAAGCCATTCCCCAATTGATAAATGGGCAAGAGACATGAATAGGCAATTTTCAGGTAAAGAAATCAAAAGTATCAATAAGCACATGAGAAAGTGTTCCAAATCTCTAATAATTAGAGAAATGCAAATCAAAACAACTCTGAGGTATCACCTCACACCTAACAGATTGGCTAAAGTGAAAGAAGGGGAGAGTAATGAATGCTGGATGGGATGTGGCAAAATTGGCACATTAATGCATTGCTGATGGATTTGTGAACTGATCCAGCCATTCTGGCTGGCAATTTCGAATCATGCTCAAAGGGCTATAAAAGAATGCCTGCCCTTTGATCCAGCCATACCATTGCTGGGTTTGTACCCCAAAGAGATCATAGATAAACAGACTTGTACGAAAATATTTATAGCTGTGCTTTTTGTGGTGGCAACAAACTGGAAAAGGAGGGTATGTCCTTCAATTGGGGAATGGCTGAACAAACTGTGGTATATGCGGGTGATGGAATACTATTGTGCTAAAAGGAATAATAAACTGGAGGAGTTCCAGGCGAACTGGAGAGACCTCCAGGAACTGATGCAGAGCGAAAGGAGCAGAGCCAGAAGAACATTGTACACAGAGACTGATGATATACTATGGTAAAATTGAATGTAATGGACCTCTGTACCAGCAGCAATACAATGACCCAGGACAATTCTGAGGGATTTATGGTAAAGAACACTATCCACATTTAGAGGAAGGACTGCAGGAGAGGAAACATATAAGAAAAACAACTGCTTGAACGCATGGGTCGGGGTGAACATTATTGAGGGTGTGGACTCGAAACTACCACACCAATGCAACTACCAACAATTTAGAAATTGGTCTTGATCAAGGACACATGACAAAACTAGTGGAAATGTGCATTGGCCATGGGTGGGGGAGAGTAAGGGGGGGCGAAGGGGAAAGGAGGAGCATGAATCATATAACCATGTTAAAAATGAATATTAATAAATGTTTTGGGAAAAAAAGCTAATTGGAAATTAAATAATATGATTCTCCAAAATAAGTTAGTTAAAGATCAAATAATAGAAGCAATTAATAATTTCATTGAAGACAATGACTATGATGAGACTTCTTACCAAAACCTATGGGATGCCGCCAAATCAGTTCTAAGGGGAAAATTTATGACATTGAGGGCATATATTAATAGTTAGGTAGGGCAGAGGTTAATGAATTAGCCATGAAACTTAAAAAACTAGAAAGTGAACAAATTAAACATCCCCAGATGAAAACTATTAGAAATACTAAAAATTGAAGGAGAAATTAATACAATTGAAAGTAAATGAACTAATATCTTCCTGATTTAGGTTTAGCATTTTATTCCCTGCACCACTTAGCTACCTCCTCTTTTTGCCTCTATCACCACTATTTTATTTTTAGATACAAAACTGAGTAAATAAAAAAGTTTTTAATTAATTGTTCAAGTTATTCCTAATTGATTTTATTTCCTAAGTTGATTTGCACATGCTAATTTTGTTTCCTGTCTTTCTTTAAGGCCTGCAGGAGCTAAAAGTATCATGCCCATAGTAAGTTTTTAGTAATTTATAAGGCAGAGTGTTTTAGAGCCAAGCAGGACTCATTGAGAGTTGATTGTTAAATATTTAGTATGAGTATTTACACCATGGAAATCAGCAAAAGGTTATGAATGAAACTTTTTCATATTGCTTTTTTGATTGTCTTGACATAATAAGATGTTGTAGAAAATACTAACAATGCATATTAAACATAAAAGTGTCTCTATTCTTCATAAGCAGCTACATAGCTCAATGCATAGAGAAGTGGTTCTGGAATCAGGAAGACCTGAATTCAAATCTATTCTCAGAAACTTATTAACTATGTGACCTTGGGCACTAGATCCACTGGAAAAGGAAATGGCAAATCACTCCAGTATCTTTGCCAAGAATACTTTCTGGACAACATAGACTATGGGGATGAAAAAGGATCAGACACAGTTGAACAACCTGTCCTTTGTCCTTGCAATATTTTTTTTCCTGAAAATTGCTAACATTTACCAGTATATCACTCTATGAGGTTCATGTAGTTCTCCAAATTCTACTTCTGGAACTACATTATATAATTTATCACTACTGTAAACACTTCACTTTTTAAGTCATGGTTTAAAAGTTTATATTTAATGCAGTCTATGAAAAATAACATGTTTATTTTTTGAATTTTTTCATCAGCTTGCTTATCTTTAGATTGGGAGAGCAAGAACTGAGGGAAGTAAGGAAAACAATATTTATGATAAATATTATTGTATTGATAATTGAACTAGGTGCACAGAAACCTAAACCAAGCTGTTTCCTCCATAGTTTACAACATAATTTTAACTGGAAAGAATGGATTTAGTTGTTGATCTTCAGGAAAAGATATCTTTTATTTATACTTGACAATTCTATATTGACTTGTGAAGTTCATGTTTCTTTTATATGAAATTCTTTTTTTAGAGGATGGAGAAAATAAGAAAGTGATAGTTACTTTGTTTAACTTTTAGGAAACATCTAGTTTACTTAAATAAAGGTCATTTTTGCTATCTCATTCATTTAAGATCATTATTATTATCATTAATATCCTATTTATTAGTATATTTACTTTTCTTGTAAATACCTTTTCTCTCTTTTCATATTAACTATTATCTGTTTAAATGTGGTTTAGATGAAATTTAAATGTCATTGGCACCAATAAAGACATTAATATATGCTCATATTTATCATAATTAGATATCATAATTCACATGATATGGAGAAATCATTGTATTAATAGCATCAGGTATCCACTATTCCGAAGCCACGTCATTGTTTACCAAAATAAGCAATATTATACAAATTATAATAAGTGGAATAACTGTTACATAAATATTACTCTTCTTTTCTTTTGGGGTATAGTAGATGGAGCACTCACCCTTTAATTCAAATCAGCTCTGTTGCCATGTGATCCTAGGCAAGATATTTAGCATCTGTTTCCTACAGTTTCCTTATTGTAAAAGGGATTAATATTACACATACTCCAAGGGTTGTTGTGAGAATAAATTGAGGTAATAATTACAAAATGTTTAGCCTAGCACAGAGAAAATTCTATATCAATATTAGTTATCCGTATTCTAATTTAATACTACATATTACTTTTTACATTTAAGATAGGACAAAAATAAAATAGTCAATCAGGTTGTTCTTTTGTCTGAACTCTTTCTAAGTTTCCTTCTCTTTTCATTCTATATGGAACATTTTTTAGACATATTTAAAATATTTCTTCAGAAATTTCTTGCCATTTCCTTAGAGGAACTGTTACATATCCAATAATTTATATGGTTCTCATAATAGTATTTTCCTGTTGAATCTTTTCATATCTTTGATATGCATTTCTAATCATTATATTTCTGCTGCTGCTTTCATGATAATGTTTAGACTATCTTGTAAATAATTCTATATGTATATATATATATATATATATGATTATAAATGACTAATAATATAAAATACTCATTAAATAATTTTGAATGATTCTTAAAAAGAACAAGAACTGGGGAAAAATTCTGAGCCAAACTGACTTTATTGTGAGACCTACAGGTCACAGAAGCCAGGATCTATAGAATTCCAGGATATTCAGAAACCCTGATTCATTGATCTTACAGATTTGATAAGAACAGGCAGGAATTCAATACTGTTTAATCAGAGTATTCTGACTAGGGCTTCTGAATAGAGGTGATAATAGGGGTAATGAAGAAGGGCATTACCACAGTATTCAAGTCTCTTGGCCTCCTTCCTCTATTTCTTGGGGGATTTGGTCATGAAATTGCAGGAGTAGGACCCAGTTTCCTTTTGCCATGACCTCCAGAGCATGTGGCAAGGGAAAGGGAAATTATTATTTCTATTATAATCATATCTTACTTTTAACACATAATACTATATTTATATCTTTCTACTCTTTATGATTAATATATCCTATACATAGTTATTCACATAATGAGGTATAGCTGTTATGATAAATCACACAGTTACAACTTATCAAACTGTTATAGAAAAATCCTTATGTGATTAAAATATACTTAATTAAATTTCTTCTTGTAAGACCTAAATGATTTTTAAAATAAATCATGTTATTCTATGAAATATGTTTCACAGATTTCATCTGAATTAAATATATTCTCTAATTTAAAAATAGTCATCTAAAGACCATATATTTAATTTTATATTAATAATTCTTAGAAATCTTGCCACATATACATTTCTGCATGTCTATATATTGATAGCTACATCTGATATCTCTGTCTTTTATTGTAGATATTTACTAATGGAAAAGGAGAAAGGGATGAGATTTCATTTTTTCTATTCTACTTTGATTCTATTTAGAACTTGACTAACTGGTAATTTCTTTTAATTGATAATGTTCCACTACATTTTTTTTTCTGGAATCTTGGAATTAAAGAATAGAATGGATGACAAAAAGCATTCCTTTATCACATTTGAGAAGATTAAGCCCCATCAGATTAAAAACAGTCTTTGGAACAAGAACTCAGGAAACTTGGCACTTCAATACAAAAAGAAATAAATAGATATGATAAAATGAAATTATCTAGTTGATTATATAAAGACTGTTAAGTCATATAATTAATAATAAAGAAAACAATTAGCCAAGGTGAAATAATAAACATAGATTATAGAGAGCCAGCTCTATATGGTAGGGTCCTGAGTGGTATATGGTGGCATAGGATTGTTAAGACAGGAGAAAGAAAATGAGAACAACCAGACTAGTGGTTAGCCCATGCTGATCTGAACTCTTTGGGCTTTGGAGTTTATTATATACTGATTTCAAACAAAGAACACAAAGAAAGAGTCACAGCTGTGAAGGGGTAACAAATCATACACAACCCATTAAAGTCTAAAGAGAAAATGTATGGGTACAAAGATAATGGCCAAATTCCAACCACCAATTAGTAGGGGATAATTCTGGGAGGGGAAATATTTTATGGAGATGCTCACTAATTGAGTTCTGTCTTCCTGGATTATAGGTTTGCACCTGTTCAAATAGAGTCCAGACTAAAGGCTCCAGTCTTATCTAAGTATGTAGTCTTAGCTAAGTAATGTTTGTTAGGGTTCAGGCTTCTTAATTACCAAGGAGAGAAATCATTAACTCAGTAGATGCTGGTCTGCTAAAAACTCAAAGCTTTCCAATAAGAATATTAAGAAAGATGGGGATCTAAAATTGAATCAAAAGAGGAGCCTCAGATTTTTACCTTAGATGGCCCATTCTGTCTGCGTCCTGACATGCAGTGCAGAAAAATCATACACACAGTTTTACTTGCCGATGATTTTGTAATGGGATCCAGATAAAATATCTATTACAGACTCTATTTCTCTAAATGACTTCCATTAGCCTCCTGGAGGGGTCAAGTTGTTTTAGGATTAATCAACCTGCTGGTACCAGAGCTTTTCAGGGCTTAGGTGACCAGAACCAAACACAAAGACTGCCTCAGCCTGGATTGGTCACATAGGGAATCCAGATAACAGTCCCTAAATTTGACACTGTTTCTCCAATGGCTCTCAACAATAGGTCACAGAAAAAAATACTTGACCAACAAATCATTACATTTAAACAACTGTGTTATATAAAATTGGGGATGGGATGAAATTGGTATGCTCTGGATTTTGATATTTTTACACTTATAGAATAATAATAACTGTGAACATTATATGCTTTTATTCCATTTAAACTTCCTTGATGTGTATTAATTATTAAAACTTAATGTTGTCTTACAGATAATTTGTAGGAAATGTTTTCTTACAAAATGTTTTTATGAACATAATTCTTTTATAAAAGATGAACTTTTCATATTTACTTTTTAGCAGCTATGTAAGAATGAATTTAATTAAAAATACACACACACAAAGAAACAATGATTTTTAGGTAAAAATTAAAATAATAGTAATTAAACAGCATATTGTTTTGGGGACTAAAATGATGACTTCATTGGTATAGGGTTGTAGCATCAAACAGATAAAAATGGTCATTGCAGCAACATATGAATTTAGAAAAACACAAATGAATATTAGCTACATTTTAGTGTACTTTTCTTTATTTTGTTAAATGTTTCCCTATCATATTTCAATCTGATTTGTACATATTTGACATCTCTGGTATAGGATATTTCTTAAAAGAAGAATCAATCTTACTATACAAATGCATGCAAGAAATAGTTCTACAATAAAGTCTTTGATAGGTGTTTAGAGAATTGACAGATTGGCTAAATTATTTTCCTACCATGCTATAACTAATATGCATTCATATGGACACACACATACATATCAACATTTATTAAGCACCTATTATGTGCGAGGTACTGTTCTAAGCACTGGAGATAAACAGAGGCAAAAGACAGTACCTGCTCAAAAGGTGCTCAAGTTTTAAACAGGGAGACAACAAACAAATACATAGGACCAACTATATAGAGTGTAAATATATATGTAGAGAAACACACAAACATATATGCAAAAACACTTATGAATTGTGTTTGTGTTTAATATGTGGTGTTTAATTTCTGAGTGTTCAAAATATTAGGAACAATTTATTACTGCCCTTAAATCTTAATTTTCAATTTAGTTCATTCTGTTGTAGATATAATTTATTGTTTACATATATATGATATTTGTTTTCATTTTCCAGGAGCCAAAATTTGGGTTTTATAGATAAATAACTTTAACAATACTTCTGCTAATGAAATTTCCAAAGTAAAAATTAATAGTTTTCATTATTCTCTGTTAAAATGGTAATTAGTATTTGATGAATAGGTTGAGCAACTGTGGTATTCTAGTTTTTGGTATGAACAGATATGAGATTTGTTGATAAAATATATATTTTTCCATTTTACTTGCACAATTTCATATTTAAATAGTTAAGGGGAAAAGTAGTACAATTGGCATTTACTCAAAGAAGTTGTTATTCTACAAATATTCTTTTTTAGTTATAATGTTGTGTATTCAACAAAAAAGTTATGTATGTCATCTCATTTTAAAAAATTATTTTATTTTTCCTTCAGCTTCTATTAGCTAGTTTTCAAGATTTATATCTTATCTTTGGAGCTGATCTACTTATGTTTGGAGAACTTAGATGAACTTAAACTCTCAGGCATAGATAGATCTTCCCAGATGTAGAAGCAACTCCTTTGCTATGATTCTTGAGGAGCACACACACACTATACACCCATTCTATACTGTTGTAAAATTTGACGTTTAAAGAATGTGGGAGAAAGACACTGAAAGAATGAAATGTAATTGAATTTATTTGGGTGAATTTCTGTGCCTCAAGAAGGGAAATCAGGAGATCTTAACAGAATCCTTTATATAACACTGATTAGGGTTGTACCTATTTTAATTATATTTAATCTTAACATTTCCCCATTTACTTTCAGGATTTTAAGAAGTCTCATGATTCTATTAGAAACCTGATTTTCACATTCTCATTTGCAATCATGCACATTTGTGGAGCCCATCATAAATTACAGACTAAAGGTTGAACAATTCATACTTCAAGACATTTAAGGATCTCAAGGTGTACATAAAGCAGAAATTGTTGACATCACTGTGAGCTAATGCATCCTTCATGATGTCCAATACAATTCACCAGTCATGAAGGACAGGTTGTTGGACATGAGGTTTAAATCATTTCAGTCTCAATGTCTTCAGATACCAGTGACTAAAATTCAAGCAACCTCTCTCTTTGTTTTCAGAGGACAAAGTAGTGAGGTTTAAAGCAAATATAGTATATATTACAACATCCTCACGTTGTCTTGTGATACTATAAGAAACTAGAACAACTCAACAATTATGTAAATCTGGAATGGAAGTCTTAGATGTAACCATTTCTCCTGTAGCAACACTTACTTTAGCCTACTTTAGAATTGGAGTTTTTATTCTTTTTAATGCCTAATCTTTGTTTGTTTGTTTGTTTGTTTTTGTTTGGGGGTTGCTATGGTTGAGAAGGGGAAAGGAATGTGGCAAAATGGAAAAAAAAAATCACCAAAACAAGGGAGTCAATAGATTCAAGCTCTATACCTCACATAGTTCATTAAGAATCTACAAGTTAACTTATGTGCAGTATTTTGATGAAATCTGAAAGCAATCAGAGAGCTAAACAAGGCAATAATATTATGTCTTATGGCATGATAAATAATATAAATGAATTATTTCTTAAGTATATTAGTTAAATAATAATGTAATTAAATTTGTGAATGAAATGCTAAGAATTTTGCATGAAGGAATATATAGAAAATTAATCAGAGTAGGTTAGAATACCTTACTATCAAAGATGTAATAGCACACCCAGCTCTAGTATTTAGTAGCTCTAGTATATAGTGTTTTTCTTTGTATTATCATATTTTGATCATATTTTGAGCTGCGTTTATACCCTGAACCTCTTAAAATCTTAAAACCCACTATTTTGCTAAGGTTTTTGTCTCATCAATTAACTTTTTGGTTACTTTGAATGTTACAAGGCATAACTACATATATATATATATGTTTTATATGGACAAGTATTTATATATATTCATATATATGAACCTACATATAGAGAAGAATATATATCTCTACATCTAAAATGAAATAGACAAATGAGCATATTTAACAATTCATTATTAAGGCACATTAGATTATATTTTTCTTTCTTATTTCTACAACTAACATTTCTAAAATTTTGTCTAATTGAGATATTGAAAAAAGTAACTTTTTTGCTTGCTCTTGTTTTTTTCTTTTTTTTTTAACATTTATTAATATTCATTTTTAACATGGGTACATGATTCATGCTCCACCTTTCCCCTTCAACCCCACCCCCCGCACCTCCACCCATGGCCGATGCGCATTTCCACTAGTTTTGCCATGTGTCCTTGATCAAGACCAATTTCC
>NC_058134.1:134396917-134413678 GCF_016433145.1 Gracilinanus agilis | reverse complement strand
TTCTTTTACTTTTGATTTCATTAATTTCTCCCTTGGTTTTTAGTATTTCTAATTTAGTTTTCATCTGGGGATTTTTAATTTGCTCGCTTTCTAATTTTTTGAGTTGCATGCCCAATTCATTGATCTCTGCCCTCCTTAATTTGTTAATATATGCACTCAAGGATATAAATTTCCCCCTGAGTACTGCCTTGGCCGCATTCAACAGAGTTTGGTAGGATGTCTCATCATTGTCATTTTCTTCAATGAAATTGTTGATTGTTTCTATGATTTCTTCTTTGACAAATTGGTTTTGAAGAATCATATTATTTAATTTCCAATTAGTTTTTGATTTTCCTGTCTAGGTGCCCTTACTAATTATTATTTTTATTGCATTATAATCTGAGAAGGTTACATTTATTATTTCTGCTCTTTTGCATTTGTTTGCAATTATTCTATGCCCTATAACAATGTCAATCTTTGTGAATGTGCCATGTGCAGCTGAAAAGAAGGTGTATTCCTTTTTGTCCCTATTTATTTTTCTCCACATATCAATTAAATCTAATTTTTCTAGGACTTCATTCACCTCTCTTACCTCTTTCTTATTTATTTTTCGGTTTGATTTATCTAGATCTGATAGAGGAATATTTAGATCTCCCACTAGTATGGTTTTACTATCTATTTCCTTCTTGAGCTCTGCCAGTTTCTCCTTTATGAATCTGGGTGCTATGCCACTTGGTGCATACATATTGAGCAGTGTTATTTCCTCATTGTTTATACTGCCTTTAATCAGGATGTAATGAACTTCCCTGTCTTTTTTAATCATATCTATTTTTACTTTGGCTTTGTCAGAAATCATAATAGCCACTCCTGCCTTCTTTTTATCATTTGATGTCCAAAAGATTTTGCTCAAACCCTGAATCTTAAACTTGTGTATGTCCACCCGCCTCATATTGGTTCTTGTAGACAACATATGGTGGGATTTTGGTTTCTAATCCACTCTGCTATTTGCTTCTGTTTTATGAGTGAATTCATCCCATTCACATTCAGAGTTATAATCATCAGTTGTGCATTTGCTGACATTTTCGAATCCTCCCCTATTCCTACCCCCTTTTTCCTTATACATTTTTCCTTTTAAACCAGTGGTTTGCTATTGAGCCGCTATCCATTATCCCCTCCCTTGATTAACTTCCCTTTCTAGCCCCTCCCTTATTTTCCCCCTCTTTTTGTTTTTAAAGGGCTTATGAATTATCTCCCCCTTCTCCCCTCCCTTTTTTTGACCTCCCCACTCCCCTGCTCCCCTTGGTTTATCCCTTCTAACTTTCTCAGAAGGGTTAGATAAGAGTTTTTATGTCCCAATGGATAGTATAGCTACTCTTCCCTCTCCAGGTTGATTACACTGAGAGTAAGGTTTGATTATTACCTCTTAATGCTCTCTTCCTCTCCTTCTTATAATAGTATTTGTCCCCTCTCCCTCCCATGCCCTCTTTGTGTGTAATAGAATATCCTATTTTCTTATTCACTCAAGTTTCTCTTGGTGTCCCCTGCTATTCACCCCCTCTTTCCCATCCCCCATGTCATCTTAGATTATTTAGTGTTCCACCCTCACCCTGTGAATTATTCTTGAATATTATAATAGTGAATAGAGTTCACTATAGAGAATTATACATAACATTTCTCTACATAGGAATACAGATAATTAGATCTCACTGAGGCCCTTAAAAAGGCAAATTTAAAAATTATAAGTTTTCTTTCTTTCCCCTCTGTATCTTATTTACCTTTTCATGTTTCTCTCGATTTTTGTGGTTGGATATCAAACTTTCCATTTAGCCCTGGTCTTTTCTGTGCAAATACCTGGAATTCTTCAATTTTATTGAATGCCCATAATTTCCCCTGGAAATATATAGTCAATTTTGATGGGTAGTTGATCCGTGGTTGCTGGCCCAGCTCTCTTGCCTTTCTGAATATCGTATTCCAAGCCTTGCAATCTTTTAGCGTGGAGGCTGCCAGATCCTGTGTGATCCTGATTGGTGCTCCTTTATATTTGAATTGTTTCTTTCTGGCTTCTGGTAAGATTTTTTCTTTTGCTTGGAAACTCTTGAATTTGGCAATTATATTTCTGGGTATTTTCTTTTCTGGATTGAATTTCACAGGTGTTCTATGAATCCTTTCAATGTCTATATTGCCCTCTTGTTGTAGGACTTCAGGGCAATTTTGCTGAATTATTTCTGTTAGTATGGAGTCCAGGTTTCTATTAATTTCTGGTTTCTGGAAGACCAATTATTCTCAAATTATCTCTTCTAGACTGGTTTTCTTGGTCTGTCACTCTCTCATTGAGATATTTCATGTTTCCTTCTATTTTTTCAGTCTTTTGACTTTGTTTTATTTGTTCTTGTTGTCTTGAGAGATCATTAGCTTCTAATTGCTCAATTCTAGCCTTTAGGGATTGGTTTTCGGCTATAATCTTTCGGTTTTTGGCTATGATCTTCTGGTTTTCGGCCATAATCTTCTGGTATTCCTTTTCAATCTGGTCATTTCTGGTGTTCAATTTGCTTATCAGTTCATTTGGTTTCTGAGCCTCACTTTCCATTTGCAAGATTCTACCTTTTAAACAGTTATTTTCTTGCCAGAGCTCTTCCATTTTCCTCAAAATCTCAGTTTTGAACTCTTCCATAGCTTGTGAGGAGTTTTCCTTATTTGAGGAGGGTCCAGATGCTTGTTTGTTCTCCTCCTCTGTTTGCTCGGTTGTCTGGATTTTCTCTGTGTAAAAGTTGTCGAGTGTTAAAGACTTCTTTTTCTTGTTGTTAATCTTTCTCTTCTGAACTTCCGAGACTGGGTAGCCATTGTTAGCCCAGCAGCTTCTCAGGTTTATCCTCGAGCTCAGGGTCTGTCTGCGGTCTTTTGGCTCCTGAGGTCTGAGTTCTGGTTTTTTCCAAGGTCAAGCCCCATGGTGGGCCCCCTTGCTTGATCCTCTGAGGAGGTTTCTTTACAATTCTCGGGGCGCTGCTTCCACAGTCATATACCAGTCTGCACTGGTCCCCCACTCAGGGTTTCAGAGATTTAGCTAGTGGCTGTGTCTGCCTCCACCCATACTCTGGGCCCACTCTCTGCTCCTGAGCTCATATTTTGGGTGCATTCGTTAGCTTTTTGGGGTCCTAAATCTTGCTGCTCTCAGGAACAGGCCCCAGAGCTGCCAATGACTCGATGGGTGCCCCAAACTTGTTCTATTTCTTTTTAGCTGGCTTCAGCGCTATAGGTGTTGTGTGTGGAGGGGGTGGGGGCGGGGTGGTTGCTCAGTCCGTGAATTAGTGAGAGCTGTTTCACCCCTTTATAGCATGGAAATGCCTCAATTCCACGTACCTTCCACGCTGTGCCCTGTTGTCGGGTTCCTCCAATCGTCTGGACTTGTTTTTATGTCCCCTTGAGGAGTTTTGTATGTTTGGGTCAGGAGAGGTTAAGAGCTGCTTCTTACTCTGCCACCATCTTAACCAGGAACCCCAATTAGCTTTTGCTTTGCCTCTCCATGTGTCCTCGCTAATAATTTTTTATTACATTGTGATCTGATAAGATTGCATTTATTATTTCTGCTTTTTTTGCATTTGTTCGACATGTTTCTATGCCTAGTACATGGTCAATCTTTGTGAATGTTCCAGGGCCTGATGGATTCACAAGTAAATTCTATCAAACAAAAATTTTGCAAATGTCTTCATAAATGTTGAAGGACCATATTATGACAACTGATTTTTATATTCTTATTTTATGAACACTATGCCAAATAAGGATAAATATGTCAGCTATATTTGGGAAAATAAATTATTGGACCAATATAACTTAACCTCCACCTCTTTCCTCCCTCAGCTTCCTAGATTGTTATGCTTTTTAGAATTCATTTAGGTTTTTAGATTTTTGACATCTATGAACTGAGAAGAAATGATGAATGGTTCTTACCTGATGACAGAAAAGAATATGCAAAAGAACCCCAAGAGTTCAGTCAGCGATGCTTTTTTGGTATAAAATGAAAAAACATTACTTTTAAAAATTTAGCTGAAGTTGTTGACTCATTATGTAGACTAAAACCACTTATAACTATTTTTTCAATTTTTAATTTTCACCAAACTTATCTAATATCATTTATATGAGCCATTCACCAGTACATGAAAGTAGTACTGCAGGTATATATATATGTATATATATATATGCATCTGCATATGTATTAATATGGATATAGAAACATAGATAAATATATTGATACAAATGTGTAAATATACACATCTATTGATCCATCATCTGCCAATCTAAATGTATTTGGAAGAGAATGTAAGCTTTCAGAGACTGCTATTTATGTCTTTGTATTCCCTATGCCTAGTAGAGTGCCTTGCTCTTTGTAGTTATTTAATATTAGTTTTGGGGAGGTGTTTTTTTTTTTGCATTGAAAGAAATTAAGCTGAATTTAGGAATGGTCTTCATTATATTAACATTTTATCTATATGTACGCTCTTATGACACATGTCCCTCTTCTCTTGAATATCTTTTTACTTTTTTTTACTTTTTTTTTAAACCCTTGTACTTTGGTGTATTGTCTCATAGGTGGAAGATTGGTAAGGGTGGGCAATGGGGGTCAAGTGACTTGCCCAGGGTCACACAGCTGGGAAGTGGCTGAGGCTGGGTTTGAACCTAGGACCTCCTGTCTCTAGGCCTGACTCTTACTCCACTGAGCTACCCAGCTGTCCCTTTCTCTTGAATATCTTAATTCATTTTCTTTGATTTGGCTGGTTATTTTATAACAAAGCATTATAGCAACTTTCCAAGGGTAATGAATTTTTAATATTAGTATGGTTGCGATGTATTTGCCCTGTCTAGACTGAAAATGTGAGACTAAACAGATATAATTCCTCTCTCTCACCCAAATATATTAGGATCAAAGAAGCTAATTTTTCAGTCTATGCATGACTTCCAGCAGGCAACAGCTCAAATTAAGATGAGAAATAGAGGTTCAGAATGATGGTAGTCAATGGAAAATCTATCTCTGAAAATGACAGTGACAGTAACTCAGAGAACATTGTTATGATCAAACCTCACATTTTCACAGACTTCAGTCACTTGCTAAATAACTGATTATTAAATCAATAGGATTCCCTTTTAATCTATTTTTAAATACATATTTTCTATGATTTTTTGAGTGACCCTGAAATGAAGTACACCAAAGTTCTCTCCTTTCTTCCTCTGATGATGAATATCATACAAGTATAATATCCATAAAACTAGGTTCTGTTCTGAAGCAAATAAATCCTACAAAGTAAAGAGAAAAAAAAATAAAACCTGAAGGAAAAGCCAAACAAAAACATTATCAAAGAAAAGCATGCCCTTTCACTATAATGACATTTGAAATTGCAAAGATATTCAAATTCATTTTGCTAATCATAGCTAAATGAGGACAATTGGTGATCTATAAATTGTTCCACGTGGGAATTAAGAATATATTGACTTGACAATAGTCAATTATGATATCTTATTTATTTCTTGCATTTATGCAGAACTAGAAAGTCTAAGAAGGATTTACAACATCTCTCAAAAATACCTATAATCAAACTATGCTAATAAGCTTTAATTATGTTTCTTTCATCTGAAATTTCTTATTCCATACTAGCAGCTTTAATTATATCTACACATATGCAAAAATGAATGTCCCCTTAAGTTATTATCCAATTTTTCTTCTAGTAATTATTCTAAACTTTATCTGCCTGTATTTTATTATCATTCATCCAGGTTCCTGAGACTACTGTCCTAAAGGTCTCTAGATATCTCTAATTTGCCACATTTAACTTGCTTGGCATATTAGAGAGGAGACAGGATTTGAGTTAAAACTTTGCCTCAAAAATTTACCTGCTATGTTATAATTGGAAAATTGCTTGACTTCTGTGCCTCAGTTTCTTACTCTATTAAAGAAAAGTAGAGGTTGATTTTATGATTCCCAAGGTCTTTTCTAATTTTAAAATTATCATCCTATGGCTTATTTTCTTTTGTATCAATACTGCCTCTAGCCTTTTTTTTTTATAACACTGTTCTCTTCTAGTTCTTCTCTGGAGTGTTCCTTCTTGATCCCTTTTATTGTTTTATGTTCCTCTTCTCCAGGCTCTGCTCCTCCAGGCTCGGTCTATAGCACTCTCATTTTCCCCAACACTTTCCCTTAGTAATGTCATCCATTCCAACTAACCCTCTATATTTTGCTCATTCAAATTTATATATACAGAATGATTTTCCCTTTCTTTCTCCTGTCTGAATGGCCTAGTGATATTAAACATCCATTTGGTCTGCATCCATATATATTAATGTACCTTAGCTCAAGAGAAATTTTAAAGTCAGTCTAAACTCTTGGTCAATCATGAGTTAACACATACTTGCTAACTTCTCATCCAGAGGCATCTATATATGCAAACATATGTATACAGAGAGAGAGAGAACAAGAGAGATTTAGAGTGAACAAAAAAGAGAGAGAGAAAGAGGGAGAGAAAGAAAAAGGGAGAGAGAGAAAGAAAGTGAGACAGAAACAGAGACAGAGACAGAGAAAGAGAGGAGGAGCAGACGGAAGGGGAGAGAAAGAAAAAGAGAGAGAATATGAGAGAAAAAGAATATATATGTTTCTGTATACTATGTCTGCACATGTAACATGCTTATGTATGTGTATAGCTACATACATATTCACTTTAAAATGTGAAGTCACCAAAATTTGTTTATTTTTAATGACTTCTACATTCTATTTATCATCATACCTTGCCTATAGTACAAAGAGAAGAATTGTTCACATCTTTCCATGTTACTTCTAAAGCTGTGCCATTTCTGTAGATTCTAATGTAAGTCTTTTAATTTCCAAGGAAGTTGAAAGAATAAAATGATTTCACTTTTAATTCAACTACAGTATTCAGCTTATAAAACTTTTATAAAGTAGATGCACTTGTGTTAGAATAAATGATTTACCACTACAGAAAGCTGCCCTGGTTGAAGTACTCAGCAGTATACTAAACAAAAGGCTAAGGGGCCTTGAGGGCAGGCACTCTTTTATTATTATGAATTGCTTTAGGAGGACAACATTTTATAGCATCTTCTATATTGATTTGTGTGTTTGACAACACATTGTATATCATCATATGCATTACAAGCAAACATCAAACATGCTTACTGTTGTATTTTTCTCTAGTTTGAGTTACTGTACATTTAAACACTTCATACAGATACTGGTCTCAATTGTTTTTCTCCCCAGGACATTTTCTACTGCTGATATGCCCTAAGGAAAATTTCCCAGACAAGGAACCTGTTGAATATAGAGTGGACATTTCATGGTGGTTGGAAATTACATCAGCCCAAATCTTATCTTAGGACAAAAGACTATTTATATTACTTTGGAAAGAGATCTTCAAATCATATATGTTAGAAGCTCCAGGGAATTCCTATATTCCTCTGTATAGACGGGGTTTATTTATTTGAGTTGAAGGGTGGGAAAATTATACTTCTATGCTTTTCTGAAATAGACCAAAAAATTGTCCATTACTTCAGTAGCCTTGTTTCTTGGCATAAAAGCCCATCCTTCATCTGGTGTTTAGCATTGCAGGGGAACCTAACCTCAGATTGTGTGTAAAAGAGATTAAGTAAGTGGATTATGTTTAAAAGAATAAATTCTTATAATCTGAGCAGTGACAGGATGTGTAGAAGAGAATGGCATGACTGAGGTAGGGTGGGGAGAAGTAGCTTATGGAAAGAGAGTAGATTGAGGAATTGAGTAGTTAGTGTATTTAAGGAAGAATCATCATTTTGGCTAAAGTCCCCTTATATGAGGTCAAGAATTGGAAAAGAGAGAAGCCATAGATCAAACTCATTTAGGAAGGAAGGAGAGTGATCTGGGGCATTATAGAAAACTGATACCAGGATTATGATTGGGTGGTGTGTATATATATAAAGTTCAAAAGACGAAAAGAAGAGAGTTTATTGAGTAAAAGAGATAAGAGGAGAAACCTGGAAGTAGCTGTGAAGAAGGAGTATTCTAGCTTCCTTACATTAACCATTAAACTGAGGAGAATGAATGAAATTACAGCCAGTACTGGAAAGAATGGCCACAGAGTCTGCCATAAGGGGAAAGACAGATTCCAATAAGAGGTAATAGATGGACAAATAAGAGAGCAATAGATTTAAGATGAAGGAAAAAATTTTGCCTATGGAACAAGCATTCTAGAGGACACATCGGAAGGCCTAGGTAGAAAACTATTGGCATCATACTTGAATTAAAGAAAGAATATATTGAGATGCTGAAGAATCTGATAATGAATGATGAATTGTAACAAAGTACTAATGTCACTCTCCATGAAAATATTTTGTGTCCCTCCAAAAAATTCCTTTTAAAACACAATATGACTTATTATTATTCATTCTATTCTATAAGCATATTAGAATTAATTTCCAAAATGTTTTTAAAGGTTTATATTTAAAGGTTGAGAACTGGAAGAGGTCTACAAAATTACACAGGTCTGTAGTATTCTTTAAACCAGTTTTTACATGAAAATAGGTGGTTTTTCAATTTCTTAGTCATAGAATATTTGACTAAGAAAATGAAATCCATCTCAAAGAAGCTTCAGTAAATCTTTTTTTTTTTCTGACATCCCTAATAAGAGTTCATCTGGTTTCCATTAAGTCTTATTATTATGTCTTTTTTTGGCTATTATTGTTTGGGCCATGTAGAGCATCATTTCATCCAAGTGGAGAATTCTCAGTGAGGAAACTTCCTCCACTCAAGTGAATTGTAACTCTTCAATTTATAAGTTTTAAACAGTGTCTTGGTCACTGAATGAATCAATGATTTGCCCAAGGATACTTAGTCAATATATATCAGAGTTGAGGCTTGAACCCACATCTTTATTCCAAAGACAGTTCTCTTTCTACCACACCAGGGTTATTTCTTTTTAGTTTGTAATTTTCATTATTTATATCTATCAACATTATCTTAAAAGTGATTTTTAACTGCATAACAAAAAATTATCCTTTACTGAACCATACTGGTATTTTCCTTTTGCAATTCTACTCAGGGTCTTCATTTGGAGAGAATCTAAAACTGGCTATTCTTCAGTGCTCTTGGGTATATTTCTCACTCTTAAGAATTCTGTCTCATGTCCCTGAGAAGATACCCCTTCTCCTTTCTGCTCCCTTTTACAAGAGGTTGCATTCTTCCAATAGAATGCACGTTCCATAGAGTCAAAGGCTTTCTTTATTTTTGCTTATATTTGTATCCTCAGAAGTTAGCACCATGCCTGGAACTTAATAAATGCTTGTTGCCTTGGTGTATCCATATAATAAACAATTACTAAGATTTTTTAAATCAAAATGTTTTGTTCTCCTGTACTTATGCTATAATTTTATAAATTCCAACTAAGTTAGTAGACATAATCAACCTTATGTGACAATTTAAAAACAAAAGGAAATTGAAAAACTAGAACCCAACATGGAAAATTGGCCACCTAAGAGTACTTTCTGGAAGGTGTGGAAAAATTGAAAACAAATGGTTCCACTGTAATATAATTGAAATCAACAGGAACACCACAGGATCCAGAAATGAACATAAGGTGAGAAACCAAGCACTAGGCACCAGGCACAAGTATGATAGTGACGTACTAAAAAAGGTAATTTTAGTTTGTTCATGTTGCCTGATAATTAGGAGGATCCTTCCCACCAAATGTTCATGTTCAGGACATTTTGCGCCAAAAAGCAGAATATAGTTGGAGTCATTCCTCTATCAGTTGTAGCTATGTAATTGTTATTTCTTTTAAAAAGCTGTCTGCAAAAGGGCTTTACAAAAGACAGAATCATATATTTTCCAAATATGGCTTCAACTGATTACTAAATATGCATATTTGATAGTGCTTTGAGTCACTATCAATCAAGATTCCATGTTGCTTAGGACTCTAACCATGAATCTGTTCTGTGGGAGTGCTATAAGGGTTTGGGACCTTAATATGTTGTTGCCAAATGATCATATGCCCAACAAGATGTTCATTGCCTGAGTTTAGTTTAACTTTTCTTGAGTGAAAAACGTACTCATCTGGTTGAGTGGAAATAAAAGTTATAGTGCTCTTTCATAGATATGATTGAAGAGGATTTTCAGGGTCTTTCTTCTGATAACACTTTAAAAAAAATCTGTATCTTGATAACACCTACTGACTTTTATACAGATTATTTTGTGCATTTTATATGGCTTCCCAGCAACATATTTATCTCCTTGATCTTATCTCTCCACTAGTTATTATTTTTTTATTTGTTGCTTACTATTTTCATTAATTTCTTTACTAAAGCTATTAGTATTACTTAACATATAAGAAGATGAATCAACAAAGTAGAGAGAATATTTCTCTGGCTACAAGGAAGAAGCAGGAGGGAAAGTAAAAAAGAAGAAAGTAATATAATCAGATATGAGTTTGAAGAAAATGCATAAGTATAAAAAGTGAGTTAATTGAGCTTTCTATTTGTGAGGGATAGAAAACAAGTATACTGGGAGACCTAAGATTTTTTTGCACAATAAAGGTGTCTGACATGTTTGGCTACATGTCTGCAGCATTCCCAAGTGCTGTCTCAAACAAACTAAAATATAATTGGGAAATACATAACAAAATAAGTAAAATACAATAAAACACATATGACGTTAATTTGTAGTTTTCTATGATAATATATTCCCTGCAGGGATACTTAGTTATAGTTTAGCAGTCCCCACTTTTAGTTGAATGTGACACCATTGACCTATTTGATAATATTTCTTTTAAAAACAACTTCCAAAATTCTACAATTTCAGCATTGTATCAGTGCTATTCCCAGGCTCTAAACTGTAGTGAAACATTCCACCTGCTAGAGTGGGGAAATAAAGAATCACTTAATGGGAGGGTGAGAAGATTGAGATGAGGAGAGCCAAGGACTTATTAGAATGACATGCTGACACTTTGGAGAGATAAGGGATCATTTTAAAATCAATATTAAAGCAAAGTAAGATAAGAACTTATTCCAATCAGGTGTGCTAAAGTGAGCAGAACAAGAAAGCAGTTTAATAATAATTGTATACATGGGTTAGTACCATACATAAGTCATGTGATATTTATTATTCATTCTCCAATATTAATTGCTGTATGCTATCACTTCTACACAGAGTGGAAAAATGCAAGAAATGGATGGAAACAGCTTTTAATTTAAAAAATTCGAAATTGAAAATCCTGAACTGATACTGAAAATGTCAATTTTCAATTTTTGCAAGGAACACAGACACTGACAGTGCATGTTATAGTTTTCATGCCAATATCAATGTTTAAAACATATTATGAAAGGAACCAAAGCACCTTCTTTTCATCACTAGACAACTTCTAAATAGTATGTCTACAGAAAAAAGCCTATTATATAGAAATAATAAACCATACAAACATCTCTTCTTTCCCTCAGTTTCACTCTAATAATTAAGTACCACCCCACTCTAATAAACAAATTAAAAATAAATACTGTAAAATTCATTCCAATGCTCTAATGAGTTTTTATTAAAAATTCTAATTATCAGATAAATATAAATTACCCACATTTCAGGAATGGAAAAATCATTCTATTCTGAAATTAAATATTAGTTGAGATGAGCTATCTCTTATCCATTCTTCACACAGATGGCAAATTGATATCTTTAATGCATTGTTCTGATTATGTCACACCCCTTCCCAATAAATTCTTTATTTCCTCTTAAAGAAAATTTAAAGCCCTTTACAACTGATTCCCTCATTTCATTCTAACCTATACCTTCTTCAGTCCAAAAAACTGGCTTTCTTACTGTTCTGCAGAAGCTATATTCCAACTTATAACTCTTCTTCCTTTGTCCAAGTTGTCCTCAATGCCAGCAGTGCATTACCTTCTCACATTTAGCTTTTAGAATTCTGAGTTTCTTTTAAAATTCAATTGAAGAAACAACTACTAAATCAATCTTCTGATCCTCACTTACATCTGCTAGTTCTTTCCCCTCAAAATTACTCCTATTTCCAAATATCTTTTTTGCATATATTTGTATGTGTCTAGATTTAATCACCATGATTTAGCTGTCTTCTGCATCCTACTTCCTTTCCCATATTGCCTTTCCTCCCATTGTTGAGTTCCTCCTGAAATTCCATTTTGAGGAAATGGCCAGACATTCATTCTCTGAACTTTACCACCATGCCTTTTGTCTCTCATAGGTACCAACTCCCTGCTCTTTTCTCCATCTCTTGTGTGTGTGTGTGTGTGTGTGTGTGTGTGTGTGTGTGTGTGTATTGTCTTCTCCCAATAGAATGGAAGAAAAGGGACTATCTTTTTTACTGTATTTGTATCCCCATCACCTAATAAAATACCTGGTACATTGTAAGCCCTTAATATGTGGGGTTTTTTTTGAGTAGTGTAAGAAATTAAATTAAGGGTTTGACCAAATATGTGAGAATTTTAATATGGTGGTCACAATTTAAAGTATTATAGCTCAAGCCAAAATGACTTTTAGCAGCTTTATTTACAAAGAAGTGGAATGAGTGAAAGAGAAATATAAAAGAGGGTAGAGAAGATGTCTAGCCTATCACACTAAATATTGCTCCACTACTAGGCTCAGCCTGGGAGGGCTTGTTAACCCTAGACCAGAAGACAAGGAGTTCCACCCACTCAGCATCCTCCAAGAAGGGAAGGCCTTGCTGGAACTAATCTCTCCAGAAGCCAGGAAAGGAAGGCCAGCTACTCACTCACCTAAGAACCAGTCCAAAGGAGAAGATCTAGGAGCAATCTTACCAGAAGCAGTCAAAGAGCCAGAGTATCATGTCAAAGTCTCAAGTCATAGCTCCAAGTCCCAGTCTAAGATCCTCCAAGCCCCAGATTCAGGCCAAAAAATGACTCCCAACCAAAGACTTTCAGGACTTTTTTTCAGGGCAATGTCTATGGGATCCACACCTCATCCTCTGAAGGTGTGAAGTCTTATCAAAGATTCACAAGTTTCTGATTGATTGAGTTAAAAGGGTGGAGCTCTCCAAGTAAGTGACTTAGGAATTCTCTTACTTGTTAACAAAGTGTTAAGTAAGGGTTAAGTAAGTGTTAATTCAATATAGACAAGGCAAATAAAGAACTCTCCTTCACAGTAGTAAACCTAAAATTCACTATTTAAAATGTTTGAATGTGAACAACTAGAAAATACATTTATATAATTTTAGACATCTAAATACATGTGCTATCAATCTTCAACATTTAACTCTCTTCTACTGAAGAAAATAGTTTTAAAATATGCTTCATTAGCGCCTTATAAATCTCACATAATTAGGGGAGATATATATATATATATATATGTGTGTGTGTGTGTGTGTGTGTGTGTGTGTGTGTGTGTGTGTGTGTAGTTTCTAAGCAAGAAGTTCTTTTTTAAAATTTTGCAACCTATTTTTTAAAAGATGTTACCCTTTTTTCTAAAGAGGCCAAAGCAGATTGCTTAAAGAAGTGGCATTTACCAACCTTGAAATAATAGTTAAATCCTGGGAGTAGTTGAGTCAAAAAGAAAATCTGCAACTAAAGCAGAAATCATACCTAGCATAATCCTTCACATTCAGAATGTACTTATATAATAACCAAGTCTCTAGTTGATTTAGTTAAACATGCTGTCATATTTAAAACTCTGCCAAATTTACCATTTGGCTGAACTGACCAGTTCATTTACTCAAAACAGTGGAAATAGTTTGAAAGCTACTGCTGAACATATTATTTCCCCTTAAAGCAATTCCAATTCTCAGAATCTAATGTGAGTGATTACTGAGTTCATGTCTACTTACGCACAGTAAAGAGGAGGGCTAAAGGAATTAATAATAAGAGCTAATATCTATATATAATACTTTAAGATTTGCCAAACCCTTAGGATATACCATGTTATATCTTTTCTTATTCTTCCAAAATGTGTAGGTGTTCTTATTACTCATATTTTATAGGTGAAAATAAAAACAGACCTTGAGACAAGCTAAATGGTTTATCCAGGATGACAAAGCTATTGTCTTTACAGGATTAGGATTAGAATTAACAATTTCCTATCTCTTACTCCAATATACTTTTCATTTCAATGTTCTCTAGAAAGTACAACCTTGCTGCTCTAAATCATAATTTTGTTATTGTTGTTATTCAGTCACTTCTGACTCTGCATGACCTAATTCAAGAGTGGTTTGTCATTTCCTTCTCCAGCTCATTTTACAGATGAGCAAACAGAGGCAAACCTAGTTATGTGTCTTTTCTAGTATCTCAGTACTAGGCAGGATTTGAGACCAGATTTGAACTGAGGTCACTCCAGACCTGACATTCCATCCTTACTGATCACCCACCTGGCCATAGGAAAATAGATTCCAAGTTGGAAAGGACCTCAACATCCATATAGTCTGACTTTCTTACTTTACTAGTAAGGAAACTTATCCTTATAAGTGACTTCAGGTTTCAAGTAGGAAAGATAAAAATGCACATTATTGAGGGTTGTAAATAGGTTATGTAACAACAATTGAATACATTTGCTGTCTTCATTGTTTGAGTTAACTATATAGTCCTCAAGTCTTTTTTCTCTAACATTCTAAGAGCAGACATTAAGCTATTTTGAACTATTTATTGAGGTTATGTTACTTTAATTTCCAAAGTTCTTCTTTCCCTAAAGATCCATTACTTGTAACAGTTAATTAACCAATGCCATCTAAATATGGTAGAATATACAGTGTTCAATGCTAGCATAGTCATCCATCTCTGCCAAGAAAGGAAGGAGGTTCTTCCTTCACAGCTGATGTTAATCTTTACCAATCCAAATTGTTTAGAATTTTTTCTTGTTTTTTCCACTTAGATTGTTGCAATTATTGTTTATGTTATAATTCTTGGTTCTATTTAGTTGAATAATCAGCACCCTTTCAATGAAAAGAATATTCTTTGGCTCTTTTCTGATATGTAATTTCAAAGATCAAAAAGCTCCATATTTTAGTATTTAATATTATATGTAATATACTTAATACAATGATATACTTAATAGCATATTAATATAGTTAATCCCACTATTTTATAATATGATTTTGTATATATATATGTATTATGTATACATATATGTACCTCATAGTCATTTCCTGATTAAATCATTGAAGTAAATGGGAAAGGAGTTGTTCTCTGTAATAAATTAAAACCCACAAATAGAGGTGACCTATTCCTCTCATATATATAGTATTCTACTCTGATAGTCCTCTTTTTAAAAAATAAGAGCTTATATTTCTTCATTTTTACTCTGGACCCAAACTTGGAATTACAGTTATATAGAAAAACAGATAGATAGAAAGATAGATACATACATGCATGTATGCATGCACACACATATATACATATAAACATGCATATATACATGTTAAAAATTTACCATCAGTGTAGTAGCTGTCCTTAATGCTGTTCTCATTTCCATTGAAAATGTTCAACAATATTGCTGAAAACATCAATCTAAAAACATGGGAAAAATTACACAGTCATGTTTCACTCAATAGGTGACAATAGATGTATGAAAGCATTGTTCATTCTCCAAACCTGTATGAGAATGCCATCATGGAGCTCTCACATAATATTGATTAACTTTTCTGGTCAACTGAATTTCCCAATAATTTTCTATAAGTTCTTATAACTAAAAAACTCAAAACCCTTGATCAGATCAATGACTGTCCTATACAGACATCTGTTCTTTCTGGAATTACTCATAGAGTTCTCAATCAGCAAATGCCATGTCCACAGTCCCTCAAGTCTTTCTGAAGTCACACTGTCTTTCTAGGGTAGAAGACCATCTTCCAGGTGAAGGCTCAGCCTATTAAGGAGAACTCTGGCAAGAATCTTACCAGCAATGACTAAGAGAGAGACATATATCCCCACTGTGATTGTCACAGGACAACCTCTTCCCTTTTTTTGTGGCATAGATGATAAAGTTGATGTACAAATTGCCAAAGCTATTGTGTTTGGGAGAGTGAAGGGAAGAAGAGGTTTTAGGGAGAAAAAAGGTATTAAGCTGCCTATCAAACTGAAAGTTGACAGAATCAAAGTGCTGACCTTGTTGTGTGCCTGAGAAACCTGGAAAATATACCAGAGCTCTGCCAGGAAATTTGAATTGTCTTAGGAAAATTCTGAAGATCCCCTTACCAGACACTGAGATCCTTTCTTGAGCTGACTGCCAAGCAATCAGGCTCTACTGCAGAGAGTGCTTCTTGGATGGGCTGGCAATAATATCTAAATATTAAACATACATTTGCCTAAAAGAATATTTTAAGGAAAACTCATACAAGGCAAGTGTTCACATGGAGGTTGGAAGAAGGGAGACAGGGACACTCTGATGGTCTCTCTAAAGATTTCTGGTCTCTATTGTGAGACTTGGAAGAGACTGGCACAGGACTATCCCTCATAGTATGCCTATATCACCATGCTATATGAGCAAAGCAGACCTTCAGTGACTCAAAAGAAATGTGAGATGCACAGATTTTGATTCAACTCCATCTCAAATGTTTACATAGGCTGTTTGTGCCAGACCCATGGCAGAGCCTTCTGATCTTATAATGGCCTGATCATCCACAGTACACTGACCCCAATATAAGGATGTCATTTTGGTTCTCTTTGAGTATGAAGGACAAAGCAACAAAGCAACCAAACACCATGTATACATATGTTGGAGAGAGAGAGAGAGAGAGAGAGAGAGAGAGAGAGAGAGAGAGAGAGAGAGAGAGAGAGAGAGAGAGAGAGAGAGAGAGA